>NC_092788.1:13861803-14090118 GCF_047496795.1 Chiloscyllium punctatum | reverse complement strand
CTCTTGTCCCCCCCTCTCTCTGACCCCATCACTCTCTGTCCCCCGCTCTCTCTGTCCTCTCTCTCTCTCTCTCTGTCCCCCTCTCTCTCTGCCCCCCCCCGTTCCCCCTCTCTCCCCCTCTGCCGCGCTCTCTCTGTGACCCCCACTATCTCTGTCCCCCACCTCTCTCTCTATCTCTCCCGCTGTCTGTCCCCCTCTCTCGGTCCTCTCTCTCTTTGGCCCTCCTTCTCTCTGTCCCCCCGCTCTCAGTCCGCCCCCTCTGTCCCCCTCTCTTCCCCCCTCTCTCTATCCCCTCTCTCTCTGTCCCCCCTCTCTGTCCCCGTCTCTCTCTTCCCCCCTCTGTCACTTCTCTCTCTCTGTCCCACCTCTCTCAATCCCCCCTTCCCCCTCTCTCTGTCCCCCCGTCTCTCTGTTCGCCCTCTCTCTCTGTCCCCCCTCTCTCTGTTCGCCCTCTCTCTCTGTCCCCCCTCTCTCTGTTCGCCCTCTCTCTCTGTCCCCCCTCTCTCTGTTCGCCCTCTCTCTCTGTCCCCCTCTCTCTGTTCGCCCTCTCTCTCTGTCCCCCCTCTCTCTGTTCGCCCACTCTCTCTGTCCCCCCTCTCTCTGTTCGCCCTCTCTCTCTGTCCCCCCTCTCTCTGTTCGCCCTCTCTCTCTGTCCCCCTCTCTCTGTTCGCCCTCTCTCTCTGTCCCCCCTCTCTCTGTTCGATCTCTCTCTCTGTCCCACCTCTCTCAATCCCCCCTGCCCCCTCTCTCTATCCCCCCGTCTCTCTGTTCGCCCTCTCTCTCTGTCCCCCCTCTCTCTGTTCGCCCTCTCTCTCTGTCCCCCCTCTCTCTCTGTCCCACCTCTCTCTGTTCGCCCTCTCTCTCTGTCCCCCCTCTCTCTCTGTCCCCCTCTCTCTGCCCCCTCTCTCTGTCCCCCCTTTCTCTCTCCCCCTCTCTTTGTCCCCCTCACTCTCTGTCCCCCTCTCTGTCCCCACACTCTCTCCCCCCCCCCCCGTGTCCCCCTATCACTCCCTTCTTCTCTCTATCACCTCCCTCTCTGTCCCCCCGTCCCCTCCCGTCCCCCACTCTCTCTATTCCCCACTCTCTGTCCCCCTCTCTCTGTCCCCCACTCTCTGTCCCCCTCTCTCTCTGCCTCCCTCTCTCTGTTCACCCTCTCTCTCTTCCCCCTCTCTATACCCCCCTCTCTCTCCCCATCTCTCCCCTACCTCGTTCCACCCACTCTCTGGTCCCCCTCTCTCTCTGTCCCCTCCCTGTCTGTCCTCCCTCTCTCTGTCCCACCCTCTCTGTCCGTCCCCTCTGTCCGCCTCTCTCTTTCCTCCTCTTTCTTTCCCCCGCTCTCTCTGCCCCCCTCTTTCTGGCCCCCTCTCTTCGCCCCCCTCTCTCTCTGTCCCCCTCTCGCTGTTCCCCCCTCTCTGTACCCCCCGCTCAGTCACCCTCCTCTCTGTCCCCACTCTCTCTGTCACCCTCACACTCTGTTCCTCCCTCCCCCTCTGTCCCCATCTCTCTGTCCACCCCTCTCTCTCTGTACCCCTCTCTTACAATGTCCCCCCTCTCTCTGTCCCCCCTCTCTCTCTGCCCCCCCCCTCTCTCTGTCCCCCTCTCTCTGCTCCCCCCCTCGGTACCCCCGGCTCTGTCACCCTTCTCTCTGTCCCCACTCTCTCTGTCACCCTCTGACTCTGTCCCTCCCTCTCCCTCTGTCCCCCTCTCTCTGCCCCCTCTCCCTACCCCCTCTCTCTCCCCTATCACTCCACCCTCTCTCCCCGACTCTCTTGTCCCCCACTCTCTTGTCCCCCGTCTCTCTGTCCCCCTCTCTCTCTGACCCCTCTCTCTCTCTGACCATCCCCTTCTGTCCACCTTCTCTCTGTCCCCCTCTCTCTCTCTACCCTCTTTCTTTGCCCTTCCCTCTCCCTGTCCCCCTCTCTCTCTCCATCCCCTCTCTCTCTCTTTCTCCCCTCTCTCTGGCACCCCCTCTCTCTGTCCCACTCTCTCTGTCCCCACTCTCTCTCTGTCACTCCTCTCTCTTCCCCTCTGCCCACCTCTCTCTGACCCCCTCTCCCTCTGTTCCCTCCTCTCTCTGTCCCCTTTTCTCTGACCCCTGTCCCCCCGCTTTCTGTCGTTCTCTCTCTGCCCCCCCCCTCTCTTATCCCCTCTCTCTGTCCCCACTCTCTCTGTCCCACTCTCTCTCTCTCTGTTGCCCCTCTCTCTGTCCCCCCCTCTCTATCGGTCCCCCCCCCGTCTGTCCCCCCCGTTCCCCTCTCTCTGTACACCTCTCGCTGCCACCTCTGCTGCCCTTACTCTGTGACCCCCACTCTCTCTGTCCCCCCACCTCTCTCTGTCTCTTCCGCTCTCTGTCCCCCTCTCTCGGTCCCCTCTCTCTCTGCACCTACTTCTCTCTGTTCCCCCTGCTCTCAGTCCGCCCCCTCTGTCCCCTTCTTTCTTTCCCCTCTCTCTGTCCCCCCTCTCTCCGTACCCCTGTCCCCCCTCTACTGCGGCCCCGTCTATCTGTCTTCCCTCTCTTACTGTCCCCACTCTCACTGCCCCCTCTCTCTGTCCCCTTCTCCCTGTACCCCCCTCTGTTTCCCTCTCTCTGTCCCCCTCTCTCTCTGTCCCTCTCTCTCTGTCCCCCTCTCTCAGTCTCCCTCTCTGTCCCCCGCTTCTCGGTCCCAGCCCTCTCTCTGTCCCCCCTCCCTGTGTCCCCCCTCTTCCTCTGTCCTCCTCTCTCTGTCTCCCCCTCTCTCTGTCCCCTCTCTCTGCCCCCCCCCCCCGTTCCCCCCTTCTCGGTCCCAGCCGTCTCTCTTTCTCTCCCGCTCTCTGTCTCCCTTCTCTCTGTCCCTCCGCTCTCAGTCTGCCCCCTCTGTCCCCGTCTCTCTTTACCCCTCTCTCTGCCCCCCATCTGTCCCCCCTCTCTCTGTCCCCCTGTCTCTCCCCTTCACTCTCTGTCCCCCTTCTCCCTGTCCCCACTCTCTCTGTTCCCCCCTCTCTCTGCCTCTCTGCCGCCATCTCAGTCCCCCATCTCCGTCCCTCCCCTCTCTGTCCCCCTCTGTGTCCCCCCACTCTCTGTCACCCCTCTCCGCACCACCCCCGTCCCGCCTTCTCGGTCCGAGCCCTCTCTATGTACCCCCTCTCTCTGTCCCCTCACTCTATCTGTCCCCCCTCTCTGTCTGTCCCCCCTCTCTCTCTGTCCCCCCTCTCTCTGTCCCCACGCTCTATCTGTCCCCCTCTCTCTGTGTCCCCCCTCACTCCGTCCTCTCTCTGTCACCTCCGTCATTGTCCCCCGGTCCTCCTCTGTCCCCCACTCTCTCCATCCCCCACTCTCTATCCCCCTCTCTCTGTTCCCCACTCCCTGTCTCCCTCTCTCTATCCGCCTGCTCTCTATCCCCCTCTGTGTCCCCCTCTCTCTGTTGCCCTCTCTCTGTCCCCCTCTCTCTCCCGTTCTCTCTGTCCCCACTTTCTCTCTGCCCCCTCTCTCTGCCCCCTTCTCTTTGGCCCCCTCTCTCTGTCCCCCTCTCTCTCTGTCCCCCACTTTCTGTCCCACCTTTTCTGTCCCCCTCTCTTTGTCCTCATCTCTCTCTCCCCCTCTCTCTGTCCCCCATTTCTCTGTATCCCTCTCTCGCTGTCCTCCTCTCTCTGTCCCCCTCTCTGTCCCCACGCGCTCTCTGTTCCCCCGTCTCTCTGTGTCCCTCTCTCACTCCCTCCTCTCTCTGTCACCTCCCTCTCTGTCCCCCCTGTCCCCCCGTCCACCACTCTCTCCCTCCCCCACTCTCTGTCCCCCTTCTCTGTCCCACACTCTCTGACCCCTCTGTCATTATGTCCTCCCCTATTTCTCTCTCTCCCTCACCTTATCTCTCCCTTGCCTCTCTCTCTCTGTCTGTCTCTCCCTGCTCCATCTCTCTCTGTCCACCTCTCTCACTCTCGATCCCCCTACCTCGGTCTCTCTTTCTCCCCACCTCCCTGTTTTTTCTCTGACTAAATCTCTGTCCCTCCTACCCCTCCCTCCCTCTGTGATGCAGTCTGTCTCCCTGATGCGTCCCTCTCCCTCTGATCCAGAGACTGGGGAGAGTAGTAGTGGTTGGTGCTGTGGCTGCATGTGGTTGGAGGGGTGGTTGTAAGATGATAGAGAGATGTGGGAAGTGGGAGGAGGGAGAAAAATGGAGTAGAGACGGAATTGGGGAAGGGAGATAGATGGCAGGAGAGAGAGAGGGTGCAGGGGAGGGTGCAGAGGAAAGAATGGAGGCAGGTGGAGAGAGTGGGAGAGAGGAAATGGGGAGGCCAAGCTGCAGTGGTGGGACAGAGGGAGTTAAACCCAGCTCCTGAGCTCAGGGCGCGGTGCCCTCCCCTTCCCTGAGGACCAGGACTTGGGGCTGAGTCTGTCTCTCTCTAGCTCAGCTTCTCCAACACAAAGACACACAACAACATCGGTCACTCTGCTGCTCGGCACACTTTAATCAACATTTTTATTGGTTACAAATGGAAGTGATGGATACAGTCAGTGGGATGGTGCCTTTTCTCACTGGCCCCTGAGTTGTGAGAAACATTGAAATGTTTCCCTGTAACCCCCCTGTGGGGTAAGGATGGACAAACCAGCGCTACCCTCAGTCTGTTACCATAGCGACAGGCTGCTCCATCACTGAAACACTGAACTGAAATGAGAAAATCCCGGATGGATCGATTAATGAGGGAATTTGATGGATGGATGGATTTGGGTGAAGGGATATTTCAGCACATTCTTCAGCTGCTGCCTGAACTTAGTCTGGGTCACGGCATAAATCGCGGTGTTTGTGCAGCAACTGAGGAGCTGCAGCATGAAGCCCAATTCCTGCACAAACCAATCGAGAGACACAGACTTATACCCAATATACCACATCCGTTTCCATATAGAAAACAGCATGAACGTTGACCATAACAGGATGAAATTGGCCGAGATCACAAACAGTAAAATGATGGATTTTTTTCGGTTTCTCATTTCAGTGTCAGACTGAGCGTCCCCATTGGTGTGAGCGCGGAGTCTCCTGCGGGCTCTGCTGGTCACTAAAATGTGTCTGACGGTGAGAACATTGAGCAGCAGAATCAGGAGAAATGGGACACACGGGGTTAGAATGTGGTGGAGGAACTCGATTGTGACCCAGACAATGGAGGATAGAACAGCACCTGTTACATCACAAAACCAGGGGAGGTTCCCCAGCCAATACCGAGCCTTGAACAAAAAATACCAGGAAATGTTCTTTAAACAGCTCAGCACAGTCACTGCTCCCAGAACCACAGCCGCCGTTTTCTCACTGCAATATTTACTTTTCAGCTTCTGGCAACAAATGGCCACAAACCGATCAAAGGTGAAAGTGACGGTGAACCAGACAGAGCAGTCAGTGGCTGCATAAAGCAGGACGGCGTGGATATTACACACGGGGACGGAGTTCCTCAGGAAATAAAACTGTTCCACATAAACAATGGGAATGTGTCTCAGGATCAGGTCGAGGATAATGACCAGGAGATCCGCTGCTGCCATGGCCCCCAGGTAACGTCTGACACATGGAGACAATCCACAATCTTTATAAAGCAGGACGTAGATGGTCACTACGTTAACTGTGAGGAAGGAAAACAAACCCATTATCCATCAGCCTGGAGGCAAAGGGACCCGTTTGATCGGGGACCCAGTGAGATTTTCAAATGTGTCCCTGTATTCAGGGATTTATTAAAATAATTGGAGCTGGAATAACAAATGGGAAGGTCGGAATTACTGACAAAAATGTGACATAAATCACAAGAAACCCTCCCTCCCCAAACACACAGAGACACATCCATAAGGACAGATGGTTTCTAGAACATTCCCACACACTCGATCACTCGAGAGCAGACACAGGTCACTCCTTCCCAGTTCCTAATACGGAGGGTGGGAATGTTGCTGTCCTGAAGGATTCTCTCCCAGTTTCCTGAAGACAAACGGAGTTTGGGAATTTCTGTATTTTGGTCTAAATTGTGGTCGATCCTGTGTCGTGGAGAAATGTAAACGCAGGGAAAACGTATTCACCCCTTTAACTGCCTGAGGGCCCTTCGGAACAGTGTCTCCTTCTCCCTGGAACGGGATCTCTTCCCTCGGGATCTTATCGTTTGTTCAATTCACTGACGTCCGGCCATTCACAAAAAATGTCAGGGACAGAACTTTCCAGAGAATGACAGTTATAGAATGTTGGGGACAGAACGTTCCGGGGAATGTCAGTTATAGAATGTTGGGGAAAGAACGTTCCGGAGAATGGCAGTTATAGAATGTCGGGGTCAGAATGTTCCGGGGAATGTCAGTTATAGAATGTTGGGGAAAGAACGTTCCGGAGAATGGCAGTTATAGAATGTCGGGGTCAGAATGTTCCGGGGAATGTCAGTTATAGAATGTTGGGGAAAGAACGTTCCGGAGAATGGCAGTTATAGAATGTTGGGGACAGAACGTTCCGGGGAATGTCAGTTATAGAATGTTGGGGAAAGAACGTTCCGGAGAATGGCAGTTATAGAATGTCGGGGTCAGAATGTTCCGGGGAATGTCAGTTATAGAATGTTGGGGAAAGAACGTTCCGGAGAATGGCAGTTATAGAATGTTGGGGAAAGAACGTTCCGGGGAACTCCTTGACCTGTCCATGACCTTTCCCCCCTACCCACTCCACCAACATGATGTCCTGTGCCTGGACACACTGTAACATTAATGGGGTGAGAGACGGAAGGTCCAATCATAGGAATGGGAACGAAAGGCATTGCCAGATCAGCTGAAATGTTTAGATATGCCACATTCTCAATCCACCTCACAGAACCAGCCGAGACACCATACACCCAGAGGAGATATCTGTTCACCGGGCAACACTGTACAGACCAGGACAGTGTCCTGCTCAGTACAACCCAGCAATCTGTCCAGATTCATCCATTACACTGGTCAATACAATCCAGCAATCTGTCCAGAGTGGAACACTGCGCAGATCAGATCAGGGCATTGATCTATAAACCCAGACTAGATATCTGTCCAGCACGGGGAGCTGTGGAGACCACAGCAGTGCATTGATCTATAAACCCAGACTAGATATCTGTCCAGGACGGGGAGCTGTGCAGACCACAGCAGTGCATTGATCTATAAACCCAGACCATATATCTGTCCAGCACCGGAGCTGTGTAGACCACAACAGTGCATTAATATATAAACCCGGACTAGATATCTGTCCAGCACCGAGAGCTGTACAGACAACAGCAGTGCATTAATATATAAACCCGGACTAGATATCTGTCCAGCACCGAGAGCTGTGCAGACCACAGCAGTTCATTGATCTATAACCCCGGACTAGATATGTGTCCAGCACGGGGAGCTGTGCAGACCACAGCAGTGCAGTATCTATAAACCTCAACCAGAATGACTGACCAGCACAGCGAACTGTGCAGTGATCACCCGTGAATTAATTTGCAAACCTGGAGCAGTTACCCTCTAAGTGAGTCGGACTGTGTACCCCACCCTACTGCATTGATCTGTAAACCAGGAGCAGTTACCCTCCCAGAATGTAGAGCTGTGTACCCCACCCCAGTGTAATGCTCAGTAACACTGTGTTAGATCCCTGCCCAGTGTGAGGAAACTTGCAGCCCGCGCTGGAAGTGACAGGATGTGCAGCTCCATATCTGCATTGTGCCCTAACAAGTGGGTGTGAACATCACTGCCAGAGAGAGATGGCGGGGGAATCAGTTTAAAATCACCACATGGGCGGGGTTTGGGGTATAGACGGTGAGGGGGAGACTGAGAGACAGTGTCATGGAAGGATGTGTTCCCAGGTTTCAGATTGCTGAAATATAGACACTTCGATAACATCCTGTAACAAGAGCCTGTCTTCCCAGGAAAATGGAAAAAAGGGATATTGGTGTGACGTCAGATGATGGAGATTTTTGGATGAACATTTGTTCCACAGCTTTGTAAATGTAGTCCTTCATGGCTGGAGGTACACTCCATCACCCAGATGCCCCTGGATATTCCGTGATCCCTGACACTGGGGCCATCTTTAAAAGCCCATTGGGCACACGATTGAGCTTTCTCAGTTTGGAGCTGCCCTGCACAGTTTACCCCGAGCCTGGCAGATAAGGGACAATTACACCATGGTTTGTCAACAGGGGCACAGAGGTCCTGGTGGATGGGCTAGTACAGAGGGGGACCATTCTCTTTCCAGAGGGGAGCGACACCACCAGACCCACCGAGTATGGTCTGAGCTCCCCACTCAGCTCAGTGCAGTATCTGGGGTCTGAAGAAATGTTCAGCAATACAGGACAAACATCAATAACCTTCCCCACTCTGTCAGGATAAGGGTCACTGTATTCTCTCTGCTCCCTCACACTCACTGTATATCTATTATAGCACCGACCCCCGAACAAGGCTCATGGTCCACCACTCTCACTGTCGTATGCTGCACCTTCTCTCTCTGTCTCTGTCTCTCTGTCTCTGTCTCTCTGTCTCTCTCTCTCTCTCCCTCTCTCTCCCCCCTTCCCTCCACTTCATCCCAACACTAATAACACTGCATGGAATCAACACTGTGGACTGACTGCCTCCGGACCTCACTATGACCCCTCCACACCGATACTCACACTAACAGTAGGACCACACCCACTCCCTCCCTCCCTCCCTCCCTTTCTCCCATTCCAGGTGAAACAGCCTGGAATAGGACAGAAAGGGCCAAGCTGGGTGGTGGAGTGCCCGATATCCGTTCCCTCCCCCCCCCCCCGCCATGTGGGGAGGACCCTGGTACGAGCCGGAGAGGACCGGGACACCTCGTGTGGAGATTCTGAAACATCCACGTCCCACCGACCGAGTAAGGAGCAATGTTCAGTGAAGGGCAATTCTCACTTTAAACCCACTGGCAGCTCCGTTTCTCCCCGGCACAACTTAGAAGCTGTGGCCCTGATGCCATCTCCCTTTTGTGTCGAGCTGGTACAAATGGAATCCCCACGGTCTCGGTGGGCAGGAGGGTGGGCTCACAACACATCGTCACCACCACCTCCCAGGAAGGGAGCACGGAGAGTCCCTCCTGTAAACAGCTCAGATACTGAAACTCGTCTGTGATAGTTAGTGCTCTCCCCACTTGTCCTGATATCATCAACAATCTGTGCTCATATACACCCAGCGCTCTCTGCTCCTGCAGCCCCTTTATAATGGTACAGTCTGTTTTAAACTGTCTTTCATTGTCTTTCCGACCAAAGTGTATCACCTCACACAGCACTGCATTGATCCCCATCTGCCAGAAACCTGAACACTACACCAATGTGTGATTGTCCTGTTAGAGTTCCACACTCTCCTCCATAGACTTCAGAGTTCTTCCAGGTTCGGTGCCACCTACAAACATTGAGATTGTTATAGCGTCACAGTCCCCATGAAACAACTGAAATCCCGCCCCACATACACGAGTGTGAACAAGTGAAATACTGATATATTACCACGGACGGAGTTGAATAATGACATACTGTCAATGGAACAACAAAAATCCTGACACATACGAGACAGAGTAGATGAAATATTGACAAACCACAGAGCAAGAGAAATCGGATAGGATCTACTTATCGATTTTCATCAGGGTATAATGTGATGAAGTTGAAAGGGTGTACTGTACCTTTAAGAGAGAGGGAATGCTCTTCTGAACTGAGAGCTTACAAGCTCCTGTGGTATGAGAGGATGGCAGACCCAGAAACAGTATATTGCTATAGAGCTGGAGTCGGGTAATAAGCAGTTAAGAGAAAGAGGGTCCCAGAGTTGTGAATACATAATGTAAAATGTTCACTTTCAGAGTCAAAAAATAAATTGATGTTTTTATTTAAACAGTGGAATTTGGCCGATCTGTCCCACATATTTTAACAGTTTACGAGGCGACTTGAGCATTTGTTTATGTTTCATTTATGTTACCAGATGAGCTTCACGCCGTGTCCGAACCATCCCCGTGTGTGTATCTGTGTGTATCTGTGTGGGGCAGGTCTGCCAGTCTCTGTGGTGATTAAAGTGATGCAATGCCACCCTCTGCTGGCCTCCACACGCCACTGCACAGGCATTGGCAGAGGGTGAAAACCAACAGGGATTCATTCAAAGAGGGGGAGAGAGAGAGGGCAGCGGTTTACAGCACCATCCAAACTGATGTCTTATCCCTGGACTGATCTAAATGTCCTTTAAACGTTGTAACTGTCTCTGCTTTCACCAATTCCTCTGGAAGTTCATTCCACACACAAGCCAGATTAAAATATTTACTTCTCATGACTTTTGTAAAACTTTTTCTTCGCAGTTAAAATATCCCTCAGTTTTGAATCCACAATTCTAGGGAAAAGACATCAGCCCTTTAGCTTATCTGTACCCCTCATTATTTTATAAACCTCTGCAAAGTTACCCCTTAATCTCATATTCTCCAGTGAAAAAAGTCCCAGCATACCCAGCCTCTCCTTATCGCTCACTCCCTCCATTCCCTGCAATATCCAGGTTAATCTCTTCTGAACCCTTTCCAGCTTAATAATATCAAGGTCAGTAATATCTGGGTGAATAGTCAAGGTATTCTCGAAGGGTATGGGGAGTCTAAAACTAGAGGACATAGGCTTAAGATGAGAGGGGAAACATTTAAAAGTGACCTAAGGGGTAGCTTTTTCACCCAGAGGGTGGTGTGCCTATGTAATGAGCGGGCAGGATGACCAGACTGGACACAGTATTCCAGAAGAGGTTCCACCAATATCCTGCACAACCACAACATGACGTCCCAATTCTGATACTCAAAGGTCTGACCAATGAAGACAAGTGTGCGAAACACCTTCTTAACCGCACTATCTATATGAGATGCAAATTTTAAAGGACTATACCCGACGGCCTAGGTCTCTGTTCTACAGCACTGCCAAAGACCCTACTTTTAATTGTATAGATCCTGCTCTTGTTTGATTTACCAAATCCAATACCTTGCATTAATCCAAACGAAACTCCATCAGCCACCCATCAGCCCAGTGTGTGATATTACTGCCACCTCCCCCTCCTCCTTCAATTTTAAAATGCCCATCCCTCTGCAGGAGGCCTGCACACTCAGGCCTTGATTTTCACAAAGACCCTGAGCTTGGTTTGCCTTGTGTGGTTAGGGGGAGGAGGGACAGATTGCTGACACAGTCAGTGGGGAGGAGAGGCTGGACAGTAATCAGCGGCTTGGTTACATTTCATGGTTTTAGGAAGAGGGCAGTTGCACGTTAGAGGTGGGTAATAGTGATCGGTTTTTTGGGACCAGAAATTAAGCTCTTCCTTCGACTCTAGTGTTCAGTAATAAATATCCATTTGAGACCCTTCATTGTGCAGAGTGTGTCTGCAAGATTTCTTTCTCAAATCTTGCCGACTACAGACAATAGCGATTAAAGATGCTCATAGTTAATTTCGATAGCACAGCACGTACACTCAATATCCTACAGTTGAGACAAATATCTTGCATTTGTTTAACAATACAAAGTGTTTTGTGTAGTTCAGTTTTGGTAACCTGATTATAATAAATCCACACCGACCTGGAAGTGGGCACTAAAATATGACCCAAAATCTGGGTATGGTTGTGTAATGGGTAGTGTCCCAGTCTCTGAGCCAGAGCTCTGAATTTGATTCCAATTCCTGAACTTGTTTGGTAGTTTTCCTAGCGCTGGACTAGAAGGCCTGGATTCAAGTCCTGCCTGTTGCAGAGGTATGTCCCAGCATGTCAGAACAGTCTGATGAACAAACACACAGGAGAATACTCTTACAGCTTTATGGGTATTGCTGAGTGATGCTCGTGTCCCTACCTCCGGGCACAAAGGTCTAGGTGTAAAGCCCACAGAAGTTTCTCATGATACCTCTGAACAAACTGATTAAAATGGATTTAGATTGTGACTGGATGGAGAAGGAAGAGGTGTCAGTATTGAATTTCAGAATTTAGGCCCAGGATGACTGAAAGTACAGCTATTCATGTTGATTGGAGTCACATTTCGCGGCAGTAAAGGTTTATAAAATCAAAATGGTCATGGGTAGGGTGAATAGTCAGGGGTTTTTCCCCAGATTAGAGGCATCCAAAAACAGAGGGCCATTGGTTGAAAGTGAGAGGAGAAAGGTTTTGAGGAGACCTAAAGGGCACCTTTTCACGCAGAGGGTGGTGTGTGTCTGGAATGAGCTGCCAGAGGAAGGGGTGCAAGATAGTGGAACTACAGCA
Organism: Chiloscyllium punctatum; assembly: GCF_047496795.1. Lineage (NCBI taxonomy): Eukaryota > Metazoa > Chordata > Chondrichthyes > Orectolobiformes > Hemiscylliidae > Chiloscyllium > Chiloscyllium punctatum. Next base: position 14,077,936 of record NC_092788.1, on the reverse strand, counting down.
TGTAAAAGGCATCTGGATGCTGACAGACCTGCCGAGCTGTTCCAGCAATTTCTGTATTTCTTTAAAAAATGCATTCATTTTAACAAAGGTATTTTGAATATATTAAACATATTATTTTTTAATGACGCAGGGCCATGTAAACATATTTAAAATCGAACGAGACCATTTTCTGCTCAGGGTATGGCTCTGTGTATGACAGCAGCAATGATGCACCGACATGGAACAGGGAATGTGATGGAGACACAGTTGGACAATGTACAAGGAGACCGCACATGATCCAGTTTGGGAGAGGATGACATTACTGTGTGATCCAACTCAGAGAGGGAGAAAATGTAATCTGCCTGAGAAGGAATGGCCTATTGCACTCTCTCTCCTTCATTGTTCCTCATCACTGCAATATGTGCGAGCTAAAAAAAAACCCTCTACAGTCATCGTTACCATTCTTATAGAAATCCCTACAGTGTTGAAACAGGAATTCGGCCCAACAAATCAATACCAACCTTCCCAAACCATTCACTGAAATATACACCTGGCTAATGCTCCTAACCTAGAAATCCCTGAACACTACAGACAATTTAGCATGACCAATCCACCGAACCTACACAGTTTGTGGTAGGAAACTGGATCACCCATTTGAAGCTCACACAGGAAAGTGGTGAATGTGTAAACTCCACACAGACAGTCACCCAAGGTTGGAATCGCACCCAAGTCCCTGGTGCTTTGAGGCAGCAGTGCTAACCACCGCGCTACCCTTTGGATGATCCTAACCAGAATTCACTGGAATCTACTCACTGCCTAAAGCAAAGGGAATTCAGCCAAATCCAAACTCTCCCACGATGAAATCCCATTGCTAGCAGCTTGTGTGAGTACAATATCTTCAGAAGCAGAATAACGTTTTGGACAATCACTCAATTTTTCGTTTTGTCATGGGTTCCAAAAATATCTGGACCGAAATATTAATTATATATTTGCAATATCCAAACAGTTTGCCATTCATCTTTCCATCATAGTTTGAGTAACATTGCTCTGGATCATAAACGTGCTATTTGAGCAGATTAAAGAAACTAGCCTGACTTGTTCCTAAAACTGACCCTGACCCAGTCTGAGACCGATATCATCGGCCATATCACCAACCTGGTTACATTTAACATTTGTTGTGAGCAGTGGAGGAGTGGGACTAGAAAAGGAAACAGTGACCCCAAAAATTCGGGGAACTATAGACGGGTGAGCCTGATGTCAGTGGTGGGTAAGTTGTTGGAGGGGATTCTGAGGAATAGCATTTACATACATTTGGGAAGGCAAGGGCTGATCGGGGTAGACAACGTAGCTTTCTGCATGGGAAATCATGTCTCATTAATTTGGTTGAGTTTTTTGAAGAGGTGACAAAGACGATTGATGAAGGCAATTTGGTAGACATTGTCTGTATGGACTTCAGCAAGGTGTTCATTTAAAGAACAAAGACCAAAGAAAATTTACAGCCCAGGAACAGGCCCTTCTCCCTCCAAGCCTGAGCCGATCCAAATGTACTGTCTAAATCTGTCGGTCAATTCCTAACCATCTGTATCCCTCTGCTCCCCAACTACTCATGCATCTGTCCAGACGCATCTTAAATGAATCTACCGTGCCTGCCTCTACCACCTCTGCGAGCAACGTGTTCCAAATGTCCACCACCCTCTGTGTGAAGTACTTACCGCGTGTATCCCCCTTAAACATCCCACCTCTCACTTTGGAAGCATGACCTCTCGTTATTGAATCCTTCACCCTGGGAAAAAGCTGGTCTCTATCCACCCTGTCTATATCCTTCATGATTTTGCAAACCTCAATCAGGTCCCCCTCAATCTCCTTTTTTTCAGGTGAAAATAAACCTAACCTACTCAGCCTGTCTTCATAGCGAGTATTTCATTTTGATTGGGAGACAGACTAGTAAGTTTCAGTCACATAAGATCCAGAAGAAGCTAGTCACAAATGGCTTGACGGAAGAGGGATACTTTTCAGCCTGGAGGCTTGTGAGCAGCAGTGTGCTGTAAGAATCAGGACGAGTTCGCTGTATTTTATCATTTGTGTAAAGGATTTAGATGTGAATATTGGGGCAATAGTTAGTAAGGTTACAGATGACACCAGAAAGGTGTTGTAGTAGATTATCTCAGAGTATAACGAGACTGCAATTAGATGGGACAAAGGGGCAAAGAGTAACACATGAAGTTTAATTTAGGGAAATATGAAGCTTTGCATTTTGGGAAGGCAAATCAGGGCAGATATTATATACTTCATGGTCAGGTCCTGGGGCATGTTGTGAAACAAAGGGACATAGGGCTGCAGGTGCATTGTTCCTTGAAAGTGGAGTCGCAGGTCGACAGTGTGGTGCAGAACACATTTGGCACATTTGCCTTAATCAGTCAGAGCATTGAGTATAGGAGTTGTGGTGGTATGTTGTATCTGTACAGGATGTTGGTGAGGCCTCTTTAAGAATACTGCGTACAACTCGGTTTTCTGCAGAAATGACTTACACGGATGTCCCAAGACTGGAGGTTTGAGCTTTAGGGAGAGGTTGATTAGGTTGAGGTGTTTTCCCCTGGAGTGTCAGAGGCTGAGGGGTGACATTATAGAGGTTTATAAAACCATCAGGGCCATGGATATTCTGAACAGCCACATTCTGCTCTCCAGGATAGGGGAGTCCAGAACAAGAGGGCATAGGTTGGAGGGAACAGGACGAATGATTTAGAAGGGACCTGAAGGTAAATGTTTCACACAGAGAGTGGTGTGTGTACAGAAAGTGCTGTCAGAGGAAGTAGTGAAGGTGGTTACAATCGCACATTTAAAAAGTATCTGAAAGAAGAGGGATATTGGCCAAATGCTGGCAAATGGGACTAGATCAGATTTGATATCTGATCAGAGTGAACAGATTGTACTAACGGGTCTGTTTCCATTCTGCATGACTCTATGGTTCTATAAGAGGGATGATGAAAATTTCTGTAAGGTCCTTTCAAATCGGAATTCTCTTCTCTGGAAGTTTATCGTGCCTCTATGTTCACATTGATTGAAAGCTGCATTAGTTAAATATTTGACAAAGAAGTGAGTCACAGATAATGGGATACAGACAGGAAAGTGGGGCTGAGACCCCAACCTGATCAGCTACAATCTTAGTGTCTGGTGGAGAAGGCTCATAGAGGAAGTGCTGAAGACGGTTACAATCGCACATTTAAAAAGTATCTGAAAGAGGAATGATATTTGCCAAATACTGGCAAATGGGACTAACTCAGATTTGATATCTGATCGGAGTGCACAGAATGGATGAATGGGTCTGTTTCCATTCTGCCTGACTCTCTGATTCTATAAGAGGGATGACGAACAATTCTGAAAGGACCTTTCAAGTCAGAATTCTCTTCAGTGGAAGGTTATCGTGTCTCTATGTTCACATTGATTGAAAGTTGCGTTAGTTAAATATTTGACAGAGAAGTGAGTCATGCATAATGGGACGCAGACAGGAAAGTGGGGCTGAGACCACAAACTGATCAGCCACAATCTTAGTGTCTGGTGGAGAAGGCTCAAAGTATCTAATGACCCACTCCTGCTCCTCAGTCCCATGTTCCTGTGTTCCATTCAGCCCCTCAAACCTGCTAGACAGGAACAGTTGGAGGCTACTTACTCCTATAACCTTTTGCACAGAAACAGAGGAGACCATTCAGTCCCTCAAGACTGTCCCACATGCTTTGAGGTGATTTGGGAAATGTAATTGGAAAATCCAGGCTGGGTATGAAAGAGGCCCCTCATCTCTCTTTGGAAAGCTTCCCCTATCTGCAGCTTGTGCTCCATTTGTTGGTCATGTTGTAGACCCAGATTCACTGTGAATATAGCCCACATACCTCACCCAGAGATGGTTAAAAAAAATCATCTAATCTCCCTGACTGCAATATGCAATACCAGAACATTCATAAAAATAACACCCACTAACTTTCCAATAACAGAATGTGAGAACATCAGAATCAGGGGCATGTCGTTCACTCCCCAAACCTGCCTTTCCCTTCACTAAGATCGTGGCTGATCTGCTCCTGGCCTCAAATCCTCTTTCATACCCAATTCCTCATCGCCCTCACCTCTCTGACAGGTCAATATCCATCTACCTCCTCATCAAATACGTTCTGTCATCTAGCTCCCCGAACACTCTTGAGAAGAGTAACCCTGACATTCAATCCCACCTGTTTGAAGAAAACACTTGCTGCTCCTATATCATGGCCTATTGATGTGAACAAAAGAGGTTGTCACAAGGGTTCAGGTAAAAATGACTGGCCCCGATATCAAGGCAGTGGTTAACTTCTGTTGACATCAAGGAGCTGGACTTAATGGGAATCAGAGTAACCTCTCCAGTTTTTGGGGTCAAACATGGCACAAAGGAAGATGTTCACCATCTCAGTCCTGAGTCACCTCTGTGGGAGATCCTCTAGGTAGCTTCCTCTTCACAAACAGTTTCAGCTGCTTCATCAATGTCTCCCCTCCCCCACCTCCCCACCATAAGATCAGAAGTGGGGATGATCACTGAAGATTCAACAATGTTCAGAACATTTTGTCCCCCGTAAGCTCCTGAACTGGTCTGTGTCCATGTGCAGCAAGACCCAGGCTCCATTCAGGCTTGTGCTGTTAAAGTATCAGTAACATTCATGTAACAGCACTGCCTGACACTGCACATTGCCACAGCAAAACAAGGGTTCATTCAGTACCTAACACTGGTTTCACAGGAATATGAGGAAGTCATTCAGCCCATTGACACTATTCGAGATGAACAGGGACAGCCCATTCAGTGCCTCCAGCCTATTACTCAGGAAGAGAAGGAGTCTAGTGTGATGGACCACACCAGAGCCCCTCGAAAATATTTGACGGCAATAGCCTAGATTCTAATGTTTTCTTATTTTAAAGGAAACGTAAAGTGTCTGTTCCAGATGCTGTGTGACTGTTCAGACTACTCGATGTGAAGCAAAACACCATCTACTTAAATACGAAAGAAGAAATAAAACCACAGAAAGAGGAATTTAGAATAACGTAATTCTATTGGATAGCTTAACAGAATAAGAGATCTAGGAACTATTACTAATGAACTGTTCCAATATAGGGAAATCCCATAAACACAGCCCTTGGCAAAAAGGAATATTCAGACACAGAATGTCACAAATATTTCTCCAATCCAGGAATTAAAAACAGCATTAAGAGAACTTTCAGAGAGGGTAGCAACCAGGAAACATTCACTGAAGTTTCCAACTCTGTGGCGACCCCAATAGTTTCTGATGTCACTGAGAAACCAAAACCCAGAGATCCTAATCTGTGAGAGCTGGCCACACTCATTCAGGCTGCAATAAAATAAACACAAGGCCTCCCTCGCTGTTTACTCAAGTGGTCTTAACTACCCAGCTTGGTAATGATCGTTCAATCTCTCTCATAAAAGAAACCCCGACCAAATAGCCTCTTAAAGCTGCAGTATTGTCACACTAGTCAGTACAATGAGCTGTCAAACAGGAATCAGGGGTAACCCAATCAGGCCCTTGGCCCTGTCCAATCGGACGAGGAAGAAGCCAGTCAGTCCCTTGAGTCACTTACACAGGAACAGTAGGAGGCCATTCCCACCTCAATGCACTTACACGGGGGCAGAATGAGGGAATTGATGCTGATTCCTGATCAATGTCTTATGCCCAATACGTTGATTCTCCTGCTTCAAGGATGCTGCCTGACCTGCTGTGCTTTTCCAGCAATCGACTCTCTACTCTGATCTCCAGCATCAGCAGTCCTCACTGTCTCTTAATTGATGCTCTAACATGATGCAGAAGCTGCACAGACAGACTGCTCCACGTTGTTCCTCCTGGCTCCGTTGCTCATGATACACATGTGGGACTTTAACGTGGTTTTCTAGTGGTGATCAGGGAAGCCATATGTCTTGTGTGAAGTCTCAGGAAGGCGCCTTCCATCTCTGAGAAGACAGCCTGGTGTTCTCTATGTAGGGTGGAAGCTGATGGGAATGTCTACCTGTTTCCGATGGAAGGTATTGTGGCTGCTGTTGGGGATTGTGAACAACCTGACGTTCAGTACAGGGTTCACACGCCGACTGCACAATAACGTGGGGAGAGTTAGTAAAGGCATATAAACTATTAGAAAAGTCACGTTAGACTGATGATTGGATGCTCTCAGTTCAAATAATGGTGATCTTCTTCATGTTGACCTTGTCTAGTGCACGTCCTGTTCAGTGTAACCTGTGTGCCTTACTCTGTCCAAGTCTATTTCCACCCTATGATCTGTCTGGCTATGCTTACTATGATCTGTCTCCACTGCTCATAAAAAAAGTGTTTCCCTGTACTGAGGTACACGTGACAATAAATCAAACCAATCAATCCTGGGTAAAGTATGGAATTTCTCTCCCTGTCAATGTGTCTTTTGGAAATAAGTGACCGCTGCCACTCCTCGTGTTTCAGCGTCACCATTTCTTCATCTCTCACAGCACGACAGATGAAACACTCCGCTTATTCACTCTATCCTCATGTTACCATCACCCATGTCTGTGGTAAGGAGATCATTCCTTACAAAGGAGATCAAATCTGTAGAGAGTGCCCCAAATGCTCTCTCAGGAAGGCTCTACAACAGCAGGAAGATGGCTTTACTTATGTACTCGGATCATCTTACAATGAAGCACAGCAAAACATTGTCTGCACCCATTACTTACACAGGGTTTGATTCAGAGCAGTCAGCATAGACTTGTGATTGGGAGATCATGCTTCCCAAATTTCTTAGAGTCCTCTGGTGAAGTGACCAAGAATGTTGAGGAGGAAAGTGTGGTAAATGTAGTCTCTATGGATTTTAGTAAGGCCTTTGATAAGGTTTCACATGGCAGGCTGCTCTGGAAGGTTCCATCACGTAGAATATTGGGGGAACTGGCCAATTGGATACACAGTTTGGCTTGTTGATGGGAAGCAGAGGGTTTAGTGGAAGGATGCTTGTCAGACTGGAGGCTGGGTCCATAGCTTTTTGTTATCTATGATTTGGTTGAGAATGTACAAGGCATGATTAGTAAGTTTGCAGATGACACTAAAATAAGTGGGAGCATGATCATTGAGGAAGTTTATCAGAAATTGCAGCAGGACCTTAATCAGGTGGGAAAGTGGGCTGAGAAATGGCAAATGGAATTTAATATAGAAGTGTGAGGTCTTGCAGTTTGGAATCTCAAATCAAGGCAGGAGTTTCATGGTGAATGGGCGGGCCTTAAGGAGTGTAGTGGGCAGAGAGACCTTGGAATTCAGGTGCAAGGTTCTCTGAGAGTGGAGTCACAGGTAGGCAGGGCAGTGAAGAAGGCTTTTGACACACTGGCCTTCATCAGGCAGGACATTGAGTATAGAAGTTGGGAATTTATGTTACAGTTACACAAGACTTTGGAGTATTGTGTTCAGTTTTGTCAACTTGTTATAGGGAGGATATAATGAAATTAGAAAGAGTGTAGAAGAAATTTACAAAGATGTTGCCGGGACCCAATGGTCTGAGTTATAGGGAGAGGTTGGACAATCTAGGACCTTTTCTTTAGAGTGTAGGAGACTGAGGGGGGACCGTATAGAGCTGTATAAGATCATGAGGGACATGGATAGGGTGAATGCTCTCAGTCTTTCTCCAAAGTTTAGAGAATCGAGGGGAGATCAGTTTAAGGTTAAAGTGGAAAGAATAAAAGGGAACCTGAGCGGAGACTTCTTTACACAGAGGGCTGGTAACCTACACTAGCCCAATAACCTCCATATGCTTGTCCAATGCCCGCTTAAATGACCATAAAGAGGGAGAGCCCACCACTGCTACTGGCAGGGCATTCCATGAACTCACAACCCGCTGAGTAAAAAATCTACCCCTAACATCTGTCCTATACCTACCACCCCTTAATTTAAAGCTGTGTCCCCTAGTAACAGCAGACTTCATTAGCGGAAAAAGGTTCTCACTATCTAAACCCCTAATCATCTTGTACACCTCTATCAAATCACCCCAAAACCTTCTTTTCTGCAATGAGAACAGCACCAAGTGCCTCAGCCTTTCCTCATACGATCTTCCTACCATGCCAGGCAACATCCTGGTAAACCTCCTCTGCACTCGTTCCAATGCCTCCACATCCTTCCTATAGTATGGCGACCAAAACTGCACACAATACTCCAGATGAGGCCGCACCAGAGTCTTATAAAACTGCAACATGACCTCAGGACTCCAGAACTCAATTCCTCAACCAATAAAGCCCAGTAAACCATATGCCTTCTTCACTGCACTATTTACCTGGGTGGCAACTTTCAGAGATCTGCGTACATGGACACCAAGATCCCTCTGCTTATTCACACTACCAAGTAGTCTACCATTAGCCCAGTAATCCATCTTCTTGTTACTCCTACCAAAGTGAATGACTTCACACTTATACTATATTGAATTCCATTTGCCACCTTACTGCCCAGCTCTGCAACTTATCTATATCCCGCTGTAACCTGCCACATCCTTCTTTGCTGTCCACAACTCCACCGACTTTCGTGTCATCCGCAAACTTGCTCACTCAGCCTTCAAGCCCCTCCTCCAGGTCATTTATAAAAATGACAAACAGCAATGGTCCCAAAACAGATCCTTGTGGAACACCGCTGGTAACTGCGCTCCAAGATGAACCTATACCATCAACTACTACCCTCTGTCTCCTTCCAGCCAGCCAATTCCTAATCCAAACCTCTAATGCACCCTCAATGCCATACCTCCGTAGTTTTTGCTTTAGCCTGCAATGGGGTACCTTATCGAATGCCTTGCTAAAATCCATATACACCACATCTACTGCTTTCCCCTCGTCCACCTCCTTAGTCACCTTCTCGAAGAATTCAATAAAGTTTGTGAGGCACGACCTGCCCTTCACAAAACCATGCTGACTATCCTTGATCACATTATGCCTATCCAGATGTTCATAAATCCTATCCCTTACAATTCTCTCTAAGACTTTCCCCACAACAGAAGTGAGACTGACTGGCCTATAGTTACTCGGGCTATCCCTGCTCCCCTTCTTGAACAAGGGGACCACATTCGCTATCCTCCAGTCTTCTGGCACTATTCACGTAGACAACGACGACATAAAAATCAAGGCCAATGGCTCCGCTATCTCCGCCCTAGCTTCCCAGAGGATCCCAGTATAAATGCCATCAGGCCCAGGGGACTTATCTAATTTCATCCTTTCCAGTATTCCCCAGACCTCTTCCCTACGTACCTCAAGGCCATCCATTCTAATCACTTGTGACTCAATATTCACATCAGCAACAGTGTCCTTTGGATAAATATGTGGAAAGGAAAGGACTTGAAGGATATGGACCAACTGCAGGGAAATGGGGTTAGTGTGAATGGACATTTACAAGGTGGAGTCAAACCCCTCTGTTAATTAAAACCAAACACCCAGAAAAGCTCGCCTCACATCGTAATCTGTTAAAATATGAGCGACACAGATCTCCTACATTCCACTCTTTAAACAAAAATTAGCAAGTTAGTTTCTTAACTTTAATAGTGAACACTAAACAACAACTATTCACAAATACAAGCCCCTCTTTTCTTAACTACTTACTATCTGACTCCAACTCTGTAAAAAAAAATACTGTTCTAACAACCTACATATTAAACATTACAATCTCAAGACCACACAGTCTCTATCTTCCCCGCTGTGTTCACTCTTTCAGCTGCTGGTGTCCCTGGGTCATGTTTTATTTTAAATGCAAGTATGTTTAACATGAACATGTGTCTTTGTTAGAGAGTGTTTGAGATGGTCAGTTAGCATTCCTGCTCTACAGCAGTTGCTCTATGTTGGATGGCAGCGGCTCTCCCTCTATTTTCAAAATGCTAGGTTTATTTACTTCCCATGATACAATAATTCTCATAATTTGATTGATTTCCAGGTGTACGAACAATAATATTCAAATTCCATTGGCTTCTGATATTATGAGCATTATTTAAAGTCTTTGATTGCAGTTGAATTGCTGTCAAAACAGCAACCAAAACCCAGGCTTCCATTTCCCAGATAATTGTTACATTTGGAACAGTCTGACCATTAGCTGGCATCTGTGGCTGTACTTTCAATTCAGCAAAATCCGTCCTATCTTAAAGTGAACAGACATTGATTAGATTCCAGGCAGTAACACACCCCGGGCTATCTATAATTCTGTATACTAACCTCCTTGAACCCCTCGATTAGATTCCAGGCCGTAACTCACTCTGAGCTATCTGTTATTCTGTATATAACCCACCCTGAACACCTCAATTTGATTCCAGGCTGTAACTCAGTCCGGGGTATCCGTTATTCTGTTTATAAACCACTCTGAAACCCTCAATTAGATTCCAGGCTGTAACTCAGTCCGGGGTATCCGTTATTCTGTTTATAAACCACTCTGAACCCCTCAATTAGATTCCAGGCTGTAACTCAGTCCGGAGTATCTGTTATTCTGCATATAAACCACCCTGAACCCCTCAATTAGATTCCAGGCTGTAAATCAGTCCGGGGTATCTGTTATTTTGCATATAAACCACCCTGAACCCCTCAATTCGATTCCAGGCTGTAACTCACTCTGGGCTACCTGTTGTTCTGTATATAAACCACCCTAAATACCTCAATTCGATTCCAGGCTGTAACTCACTGTGGGCTATCTGTTATTCTGTATATAAACCACTCTGAACCCCTTGATTCGATTCCAGGCTGTAACTTCCTGTCAGGGTTGAAAGGGAAGGCTGGTAGCTATAGGGAATGCTGGCTGACTAAAGAAATTGAGGGTTTGTTTCAGAAAAAGAAGGAAGCATATGTCAGGTAGACAGGATAGATCCTAACCCATGTCCATGGATTCCAGGCTGTAACTCACTCCAGGCTATCTGTTATTCTGAATATAAACCACCCTGAACCCCTTGATTAGATTCCAGATTGTAACTCACTCCGGGGTATCTGGTATTCTGTATATGAACCACCCGAAACCCTCGATTAGATTCCAGTCTGGAACTCACTCCGGGCTATCTGTTATTTTGCATATAACCCACCCTGAACGAATTGATTTGACTTCACTTCCTGACATGTTAAGCTCATGTTTCTAACACAATCTAATCTCAATAATGATCAATGTATCACTGGTCCTCCTATCTACTGGAACTACCATCATGTTAACTTTCTGATGTTAACATACATGATCAGCTGTAGCAGTGAGTCGCAGGTAGACAGAATGGTGCTGAACACATTTGGCACATTTGCCTTAATCAATCAGAGCATTGAGTATAGGAGTTGTGGTGGTATGGTGCATCTGTACAGGATGTTGGTGAGACCACTTTAAGAATACTGCGTACACCTCTGTTTTCTGCAGAAATGACTTACACGGATGTTCCAGGACTGGAGGTTTGAGCTTTAGGGAGAGGCTGATTACGTTGAGATGTTTCCCCCTGGAGTGTCAGAGGTTGAGAGGCAACATTATAGAGGTTTATAAAATCATCAGGGGCATGGATATGCTGAACAGCCATGTTCTGCTCCCAAGGATAGGGGAGTCCAGAACAAGACAGCATAGGTTGAAGGGGAGAGGGCGAATGATTTAGAAGGGCCCTGAAGGTAAATATTTCACACAGAGAGTGGTGTGTGTACAGAAAGTGCAGTCAGAGGAAGTGGTCAAGGCGAGTACAATCACAGGAGGATTATTGGCCAAATGCTGGAAAATGGGACTAAATCAGATTTGATATCTGATCAGAGTGAACAGATTGGACTAAAGGGTCTGTTTCCATTCTGCATGACTCTCTGATTGTATAAGAGGGATGACAAATCATTCTGAAAGGACCATTCCAGTCAGAATTCTCTTCAGTGGAAGGTTATCGTTTCTCTATGTTCACATTGATTGAAAGCAGCGTTAGTTAAATATTTGACAGAGAAGTGAGTCACGGATAATGGGACGCAGACAGGAAAGTGGGGCTGAGACCACAACCTGATCAGCCACGAACTTAGTGCCTGGTGGAGAAGGCACAAAGTATCTAATGATCCACTCCTGCTCCTCAGTCCAATGTTCCTGTGTTCCATTCAGCCCCTCAAACCTGCTAGACAGGAGCAGTTGGAGGTTACTTACTCCTATAAGATGTTGCACAGAAACACAGGAGACCATTCAGCCCCTCAGTACTGTCCCACGCGGTTTGAAGTGAGTTGGGAAATGTAATTGGAAAACCCAGGCTGGGTATGAAAGAGACCCCTCATCTCTCTTCACAGAGCTTCCCCTCTCTGCAACTTGTGCTTCATTTGTTAGTCATGTTGTACACTCAGATTCAGTGTGAATACAGCCACCATACCTCACTCAGGGATGGCTCACAAAATCCTCTGGTCTCCCTGTCTGCAACATTCAATAACAGAACATTCATGAAAATAACACTCACTATCTTTCCAATAACAGAATGGGAGAACATCAGAAACAGGGGCAGGTTGTTCACTCCCCAAGCCTGCCTTGCCCTTCTTTAAGATCGTGACTGATCTGCTCTTCGTCTCAAATTTTCATTCATATCCAATTGTTCATAGCCCTCAACTCTCTGACAGGTTAATGTCCATACACCTCCTCTTCAAATACGTTTAGTCATCTAGCTTCCCGAACACTCTTGAGAAGAGTAATCCTGACATTCAATCACACCTGTTTGAAGAAAACACTTGCTGCTCCTATATCATGGCCTATTGATATGAGCAAAAGAGGTTGACTCAAGGGTTCAGGTAAAAATGACTGGCCCCGATATCAAGGCAGTGGTTGCCTTCTGTTGACATCAAGGAGGTTAACAAATCTGAACTTAATGGGAATCAGGGTAACCTCTCCAGTGTTTGGGGTCAAACATGGCACAAAGGAAGATGGTCATCATCTCAGTCCTGGGTCACCTCTGTGCGAGATCCTCAGGGGAGCTTCCTCTTCACAAACACCTTCAGCTGCTTCATCAATGTCTCCCCACCCCCACCTTCCCCACCATAAGATCAGAACTGGGGATGGTCGCTGAAGGTTCCACAATGTTCAGAACATTTTGTCTCCCGTCAACTCCTGAACTGGTCTTTGTCCATGTGTAGCAGGATCCAGACTCCATTGAGACTTGTGCTGTTAAATGGTCCATAACATTCATGTAACAGCACTGGCGGGCACTGCACATTGCAACAGTAAAACAAGAGTTCATTCAATAACTCACCCTGGTTTCACAGGAATATGAGGAAGTCATTCAGCCCGTAGACACTATTGGAGATGAACAGGGACAGCCCATTCAGTGACTCCAGCCTATTACTCAGGAAGAGAAGGAGTCTAGTGTGATGGACCACACCAGAGCCCCTCGAAAATATTTGACGGCAATAGCCTAGACTCGAATGTTTTCACATTTTAAAGGAAATGCAAAGTGTCTGTTTCAGATGCAATGTGACTGGTCAAACTACTCGGTGTGAAGAAAAACACCATCTACTTAAACACGAAAGAGAAAATGAAACCAAAGAAAGAAGAATTTAGCTTAACGTAATTCTATTGGACAGCTTAACAGAATAATAGATCGAGAACTATTACTAATGAACTGTTCCAATACAGGGAAATCCCATAAACACAGCCCTTGGCAAAAAGGAATATTCAGACACAGATTGTCACAAACATTTCTCCAATCCAGGAATTAAAAACAGCATCAAGAGAAGTTTCAGAGAGGGTAGCAACCAGGAGACCTTCACTGAAGCTTCCAACTCTGTGGAGACCCCAATAGTTTCTGATGTTACTGAGAAACCAAAACCCAGTGAGCCTAATCTGTGAGAGCTGGCCACACCCATTCAGGCTGCATTAAAATAAACACAAGGCCTCCTTAGCTGTTAGTCAAGTGGTCTAAACTAGCCAGCTTGGTAACGATCGTTCAATCTCTCTCTTAAAAGAAACCAGGACAAAATAACCTCTTAAAGCTACAGCAGTGTCACACTAGTCAGTGACATAAGCTGTCAAACAGGAACCAGGGTAAACCAGTCAGGCCCTTGGCCCTGTCCAATCGGACGAGGTTGAAGCCAATCACTCCCTTGAGTCCCTTATACAGGAACAGCAGGAGGCCATTCCCACCTCAATGCACTTACACGGGGGCAGAATGAGGTAGTTTTTGCTGATTCCTGATGCTGCCTGACCCGCTGTGCTTTTCCAGCAATTGATGCTCTACTCTGATCTCCAGCATCGGCAGTCTTATGTGTCTCCTAATTGATGCTCTAACATGATGAACAAGTGGGGCAGAGGCTGCACAGACAGACTGTTCCACGTTGTTCCTCGTGGCTCCGTTGCTCATTATACACATGTGGGACTTTAACGTGGTTTTCTAGTGGTGAAGAGGGAAGCCATATGTCTTGTGTGAAGTCTCAAGAAGGCATCTTCCATCTCCAAGAAGCCAGCCTGGTGTTCTCTATGTAGGGCAGAAGCTGGTGGGAATGGCTACCTGTTTCAGATGGAAGGTATTGTGGCTGCTGTTGGGGATTGTGAACAACCTGGCGTTCAGTACAGGGTTCACACGCCGACTGCACAATAACGTGGGGAGAGTTAATTTAGGCAAATAAACTATTAGGTAAGCTACGTTAGACTGATGAATGGACTCTCTATGTTCAAATAATTCTGATCTTGTTCATGTTGACCTTGTCTAGGGCACGTCCTGTTCAGTGTAACCTGTATGCCTTACTCTGTCCAAATCTATTTCCACCCTATGATCTGTCTGGCTATGCTTACTATGATCTGCCTCCACTGCTCATAAACAAAGTGTTTCCCTGTACTGAGGTACACGTGACAAGATATCAAACCAATCAATCCTGGGTAAAGTATGGAATTTCTCTCCCTGTCAATGTGTCTTTTGTAAATAAGTGATCGCAGCCACTCCTCGTGTTTCAGCGTCACCATTTCTTCGTCTCTCACAGCTCTACAGATTAAACACTCAGCTTATTCACTCTATCCTCATGTTACCATCACCCGTGTCTGTGGTAAGGAGATCATTCCTTACAAAGGACATCAAATCTGTAGAGAGTGCTCCAAATGCTCTCTCAGCAAGGTTCTACAACAGCAGGAAGATGGCTTTACTTATGTACTCGAATCATCTTACAATGAAGGACAGCATACCATTGACTGCACCCATTACGTACACAGGGTTTGATTCAGAGTAGTCAGCATAGACTTGTGAGTGGGAGTTCATGCTTCCCAAATTTCTTAAAGTCCTTTGATGAAGTTACCAGGATGTTTGATGAGGGCAGAATGGTAGATGTAGTCTCTATGGATTTCAGTAAGGCCTTTGATATGGTTCCACACAGCAGGCTGCTCAGGAAGGTAACACCTCGTAGAATGCGGGGGGAACTGGCCAATTGGATACACAGTTGGCTTGATGGTAGGAAGCAGAGGTTTGAGTGGAAGGATGCTTGTCAGAATAGAGGCTGGGTCCATTGTTGTTAGCTATCTATGAATCGGTTGAGAATGTACATGTTATGATTAGTAAGTTTGCAGATGACACTAAAGTAAGTGGGAGCATGGTCAGTGAGGAAGTTTCTCAGAAATTGCAGCAGGACCTTAATGAGGTGGGGAAGTGGGCCGAGAAATGGCAAATGGAATTTAATATCGATGCGTGATTTCTTACTTTTTGGGAACTCAAATCAAGGTAGGAGTTTCATGGTGCATGGGAGGACCTTCAAGGGGGTAGTGGGCAGAGAGACTTTGGAGTTTAGGTGCACGGTACTCTGAGAGTGGAGTCACAGGTAGACAGGGTAGTGAATAAGGCTTTTGGCACATTGGCCTTCATCTGGTAGGACATTGAGTATAGAAGTTGGGAAATTATGTTGCAGTTACACAGGACTTTGGTAAGTCCGCACTTGGAGTATTGTGTTCAGTTTTGTCACGTTGTTATAGGGAGGATGCTATTAAATTAGAAAGAATGCAGAAGACATTTACAAAGACGTTCCCAGGACCCAATGGTCTGAGTTATAGGGAGAGGTTGGACAAGCTAGGATCTTTTCTTTAGCATGTAGGAAACTGAGGGAGTCCTTATAGAGCTGAATCAGATCATGATGGTGGGGTTAATGCTCTCAGTCTTTTTCCAAGGTTTAGAGAATCGAGGACGAGGGAGGATCAGATTAAGGTTAAAGGGGAAGGAATAAAAGGGAACTTGAGGGGCCAGTTCTTTACACAGAGGATGATACATGGATGAGCTGCCAGCAGATGTGGTTGAAGGAGATACATTAACAACATTTCAAAAGCATTTGGATAAATATGTTGATAGGAAAGGTCTGGAAGGATATGGGCCAACTGCAGGGAATTGGGGTTAGCATGGATGGACATTTACAAGGTAGAGTCGAAACCCCTCTGTTAATTAAACCCAAATACCCAGAAAAGCTCGCCCCACCTTGTAATCTGTTAAAATATGAGTGATACAGATCTCCTACATTCCACTGTTTAAACAAAAATTAACAAGTTAGTTTCTTAACTTTAATAGTGAACACTGAACAACAACTATTCACAAATACAAGCTCCTCTTTTCTGAGCTACTTACTATCTGACTCCAACTCTGTAAAAATATTCTGTTCCAACAGCCCACATATCAAACATTACAATCTCAAGACCACACAGTCTCTATCTTCCCCGCTGTGTTCACTCTTCCAGCTGCTGATCTCCCTGGGTCATGTTTTTATGGCAAGAAGGTTTACATGAACATGTGTCTTTGATAGAGAGTGTTTGGGATGGCCAGTTAGCACTCCTGCTCTACAGCAGTTACTCTGCTGTTGGATGGCAGTGGCTCTCCCTCTAGCGTTCAAATGCTGGGTTTATCTACTCTCCATGATACAACAATTCTCATAACTTGATTGCTTTCCAGGTGTCCAAACAATAATATTCAAGTTCCGTTGGCTTCTGGTATCCTGACCATTATTTAACCTCTTTGGTTGTATTTGAATTGTTGTCAAAACAGCAACCAAAACTCAGTTATCCATTTCCCAGCTAATTGTGACATATGGAACAGCCTGACATTTAGCTGGCATCTGTGCTGTACTTTCTATTCAATAAAACCCGTTCTGTCTTAAAGTGACCTGACATGCTTTCGGCTTCATAACACCTCCCTCCTTCAGAAAAAAAACCCATCAGAATGAAAAGATGGCTTCGTTTCTTTTCCTCTAATTCTTAATCCCATTATTATGAAATACAAAAGTATTAATCTCAGTTATGTCATTGATATTAATTTTGTACACCTATTTAAACTGGAATAAGTCAAATCTTATCTAAAGTTTTTCCTTTAAATCCACGATAACACATCTGCTATCACATTTTAGGACCCACAGCATGTACATTTTGTAAATTCAAAGTTGGTGTGATACGACCCCAATGAAACCCTCTCATATTCTGGTCTTTAAGTATTCCAAAAAAAGTGAGAGGTTTGTCGTTGTCCACAAACATCTCCGACAATTTATTTGTCACATAAACATTAAAATATTGTCAGGTCAGTGCAAAACTTAATCATTGCGTTTTTTCGACAAGTAGCCAATTAGCCATTCAAATCCATCATAACCTTTCTGTATCAATACATCTCCAAGCCCTATATCCCTAGAAGCAAATAGAATTTTCAAAGGGTTTCAAAATATTTGGTGTAGCTAAAACTGGTGTGGTGATTAATCCTGCTTTAAAATTCTCAAATGCCTCCTGGCATTGTTCTGTCCACCACAATTCTGTGTTCTTCTTTATTAAGTCCGTCAATGGTGCCAATACGCTGCTGAAGTTTGGAACAAACTTCCGATAGAATCCACTCAGTTCCAAAAATCGAACCATCTGTTTCTTCGAGGATGGTTGTGGAAATTCCTCAAAGCCCTTTGTCTTTGTGTTCCATGGGGTCAACCTTCCATGTCCAATATAATGTCCCAAGAACGTCACCTCTGCCTTTGCGAATTTTGTTTTCTTTAAGTTTAGTACCAAGTTTGGTTCTTGTAATCGTTCAACATGCTCTGGCAACAGTAACGTGAGCTTTCAATCACTTGCTAAAGATCAAGACATCATACAGATAAACTATACAATTTGTTCATCTGACCAGCACTCTGTTCCTGAGTCACTAAACCCGGCTTTGAAGGGAATTCCTATCATTGGTGGCAATACTAATGCGTCATCCCCACAGGAAATCGTCAAAATTCCCGAGTTTTTATCTGCCACGTGCTTCATTCTATGCTGTGCCCTTCAGGTGCTGTTTAGCTAACTCACCTACTCCATCTAATCTCTCCCTCAGCTCACATACATAATCCGAGTGTGAGATCTCTGACTTCGGTCGTGTCAATTTATATTCAATTAATTCCAAAGGACCTCTCACTTCAAATATTAACTCAAAGGAAGTAAACTGAGTAGATTTATTTGGGACAAATAATTTTTGTCTAATGGCAAACAATTCAATGAGACACCTTCATTCCAATCATTCCGGTAATCCTGACAATACGCTGTTAATATGGTCTTCAGCGTCTGATGCGAACTTTCCAAGGCTCCCTGGGATTCAGGATGGAACGCCCTTGATTTAAACTGCTGTATGCCTAAGGTATCCATGACTTCCTTAAACAGCTGAGGGGTAAAATGAGACCTTGGTCTGACTGAATCTCTCTGCGGAGCCCACAGTGAGTAAAGAAAGATACCAACTCCTCCACCTCCCTTTTTACCTTAACACTCCATAATAGAATTGCCTCTGGAAATCTCGTAGACACATCCATTATGGCGAGCAAATATTAGTTTCCACTTTTATTTTAGATAGGGGAGCTACACAACTCATCATAACCTACGTGAAATGTTCTTCGGATGCAGGAATTGGTAACAAAGGTGCTGGCTTTATTACTGCCTGTGACTTACCTACCATTTAGAATGTTTGACATGTACATCAAATAATAATCACGTCCGTGTGCATTCCAGGCCACGAGAAATGCCTCTGTACCTTAACCTGATTCTTCTGTACACCAAGGTGACCCCCTGCAGTTAGTTTATGTGCTACCCGTAACACTGTACGTTACTGCTAACACAATCTGGTGCACTTCGGCCCATTTCCCTTCTGCACTAACCTATCGGGGTCTCCATTTTAATTTTAGGATTCTATCTTTAAGTTAATAACGTTCAACAATATATTGTGATTCCTTTTCTGTGTGTGTGCATGTGTATGTGTGTGTGTGTATGTGTGTGTATATATCTGTTGTAAGTCCATTAGCCTTTCTGGACTAAACACCTCTGCCTGAAGCTCTGCCTGTTCAGGTTTTTCCTGCAAACAGGGGGTCAGTTCACTGCACATCAACTCCTTTGGCTTTTTATTACGGTTTTCCTTCCTGCTCTAACTTATGACAGTGGAATCTTGTTACTACACAGTCTGGAAAAATCCTGGGTATTTTTCTTTTAACTCCCCAATTCCCTAGTTTTCCTTTTGCCTTCTCCAATACAAGAGGTGCCACTCCCACCTTGGATCCTGTTTAATCGTTCACAAGGATAAACTGTATTCCTGGAACTGACACTCTGTTACTCACTGTCACTGTTACTTCACCAACCTTGATTTGGCATTCCATCCTGATGTTACACAAGGGAATACTTAATTTCTAACCCCATTCCACAAATTGTTACGATCTTGATTAATATGTCAGAAAGAGTGAAAATACTTTCATCTCTCACTATTAAAGGCTGAGAGAAAGTGAGGGCTGCAGATGCTGGAGGTGAGAGTTGAAAGTGTGGGGCTGGAAAAGCATAGCCAACCAGGCAGCATCTGAGGGGCAGAAGAGTTGGCGTTTCAGGCATAAATTCTTCATCAGGAAAGTGGGAGGTGAGGTAAGGGAGGGGGAAGGGGGCCGAGAAATAAATAGGAGAGTGGGAGTGGAGCTGGGTGTAAGATAGCTTGGAAGGCGATAGGTAGACGCAGGTGGGGTGTGATGGTGATAGGTCGGAGAGGAGGGTGTTGTGGATAGGTGGAAGGACAACTAGAACCCTCAAACTAGAACCATCATCAACGGTGACTTCACCAAATTCCAAATCTCCCCTCCCCCAACCTCTGCCAGATTGAACCATTCAATCTAGCACTGCCCTCTTGAACCACCCGAACTGGCCAGCTTCCTTCCCACCTACCGACTCCACCCTCCAAACCGATATATCACTATTATTCAAACCTACATCTTCTTATTGCCTTCCCAGTGACCCTCCCACCAGCCCAGCTACTACCCTCGTATTTATCTTTCAGCCCCATTGTCCCCCACCACATTCCTGACAATCGGTTTCTGCCTGATATTCGATTGTTCTGCTTTTCGGATGCTGCCAGATCTTTTGTGCTTTTCAGGCGTCTCACTTCTCAACTATTAGAGACTGAGCAGATCCTGTATCTCACAAAATTATAACTTCTTGTCCTTCTCCCCCTGATCTTTCGAAGTAAACTTTATCTGCAGAGGCGAATTCTTTCAGAGATCAGGTACTGACTCCATACCCAGCCCTTGCCTAGGCTGAGCACTCTCCTGCAGCTCCTCGGCTCTACTTGGAGTCTCCTTTACCAGTTTCCCTAATGCCACTGGCTTAGCCTCTTCTGCCACATCTTTCCCAAAGTGCCTTCCTTGAACGACCATCACAGTGTGTCCCAGCTTACTTCAATGAAAACACCTTTTCCCAGTGCCCTTCTTAAACCATCAGCACTGTCATTTTATGTGATCCACTCCCTTATACTGAGAACACCTGAGGCCTTTGGGCTACTTTTGGGCTACTTTTTTCACTTGTGGTAAACTATTGTGCGCTACTGTTCGCTTTGTAATGTGTGAACTTCCCTTCTCCCAATTTCTATCCCTCATAGCATGAAAATTCTCCTGGAAGCTAAATTTCATCTCATGCGCCAATGCATATTTACTTGCATTTTCTGCTGCGCTTCTCGCTTCTTGAACTTTCTGTTCGTGCACATGAATTTTTACCATCTCTGGAAGTGAGCCTTTCAACTTCTCCAGCATAATAATCTCCCTTCGAGCCTCACAGGTCTTATCTATTTTTAAGTCCAGCGCCCATCTATCAAAATGACTGTACTTAATTCTTTCAAACTTAACATAAGTCTGACCTGGTTCCGTCTCTATTTTAATGAACCTCTGTCTATATGCTTCTGGTACCAATTCATAACCAATCAAAATAGCCAATTTGACATCTGCATAATCTCTTGATCCCTCATCTGATAGCGCTGCACATACCTCACCAGCTGTGCCCACCAGCTTAGTCTGAACGAGCATTACCCACAAGTTCACTGGACATGTCATCTGCTGAGTCATTTTTTTTCAAATGAAATAAAAAAGGTTTTGACATTTTTCTCACCGAAATATGGCAAGGTACTAACATAGTTGTATACATCCCGATGTTCTCCCTTCATCTCCATCCTGTTAATTTAACTTTCTTGTCTAATTCCCAACTTCTGAATCTCAAATTCTCTCTCTCTTTCTTTTTCCTCTCCCTCACTTTTTTTCTCTCTCTGTTTCCGTCTCTTTCTTTATCTTCTAACTTCAGTTGCCATATTTGCAATTTAAGTTTTATCTAACTCGAGTGCACTTGTCTGTTTCTCTAATACATCAAAGTGCTTTACCAACTCCATTACAATTTCAGCTTTCCTTTTGTCCCTGGTTAAACCCAATTCCAACCTGTTTGCTAATTCTAAAAAATGTCCTCCTTTTGTCTTTCTAAACGTTCTTGGCAAATTTGGGAACCTCTTTAGTAATGTTAAAAGCCTTTTCCATCACATTTAATTTAAACCACCACCAGTAAACAAAATTAAACAGATTTTCCGACCGGTTTTATTTGAAGATCTAGGTCACTAATTGCAACGTGTTGGAATTTGCTGGGATATTTTGTACCCGAAATCTGTTCAAATCTGTCCACGTCCCATATGGCAGGGCCCCAAAGTGTGGAGACATCTAAGTCGAGTACTTCTGTTAAATAAAACTACAAACCTAAAAAGCTCACCTCACCTCGTAATCTGTTAATACATGAGTGACAAAGAACTCCCAAATTCCACTAATAAAAGAAAAATAACAGTTTGTATGTATGCAAGTTAGCTCGCTGTGCTTGAAGGTTTGTTTTCTGACGATTCGACACTATGACTAGGTAACATCATCAGTGAGAGTCTCTGCTGAAGTGCTGATGGTATGTTGCGCCTCTCTATTTATAGGTCTTGGGTTCTTAAGATGGGTGATGTCATTTCCAGTTCTTTTGTTTTACAAGAGAAGGTAGACAGGATCTAAATTGCTGTGTTTATTGACAGACTTCTGGTCAGAATGCCATTCCTCTAAGAACGTCCTTGCATGTCTTAGTTTGTGTGTGCATTGTCCCAATCAAAGTGGTGCCCTTCTTTGCCTGTATGTATGGAACATAGTGATAATGGGTCATGTCTTTTGGTGGCAAGTTGGTGTTCATGTATCCTGGTAACACAACAACAGGACCAATTCAATGGCGGAAAAATAATTTTATATACACTGTTTAAATAATGTGTGTGTGCAGATAAGTAACATTTTTCATATGTGCACAACACATTCTAAATGAACAACGGAGACACAGTTAATAAAAAGTGATGCATATGATGTATAACATTTATAAAACATTAAAACATCATTTGATTCTCATCTAAAATGATATGTTCCCCTTCCCTCAACGTTCCCTGTTTTTCTGGAATTCTCCACTCCAATCTCTAATTCTTATCAGGATGTGTTATAAATTCTTGCTTCTGGTGTCCCAACTTATTTCAGTTAATCCCCTTTCTACCAGAATTAAATATATTGGTCTGTTGGATACTTTCCAAAGCTAGTGTCTGTCATATTATTGGAGATAAAAATTCTGGCATCAGAGCCAGCAATTGAACACGATACTCTGTTGTCCATGCCCTATACAAAGGACCACAGTACACGGGAAATGCCAAAACATTAAGGGATGTGCATCTACTTCTTTCAATGAACTAGTTTTCTCATTTTTCACATTTCCTCATCTATGTTGTCTCGCTCTTTCTCTCTTTGTATCTAGTTAAGAAATTTACCAATTATTCTTTGCGTTTCCTCTCTCAAAGCTCCTTCTTTCGGTTTATATCTATTGGTCTCTTCTTGATGTAATGTGATTATAATTGAACAATGTAACTACAATGACATGTGGGAGGAGCTGGCCAGAGTTAATTGGAAGGGGAGCCGAGCTGGGCAGACCATGGAACAGCAAAAGCAGGAATTTCTGGGGATATTTCGGAGGATATCAGAAATTCTCCCAATGGTGATGAAACAAACTCATGACAGGACAAGGCAGCCATGAGTGATAAGGCATCAAACCAAAAGAGGAAACATACAATGTGGTGAAAATGATTGGGAATCCAGAGAATTCATTGGCTCGGAAACTACATAAGGCTGGCATCACTGACACTGCAGAGCTCTTAATCATGGTCAGGGAGAGAAACAGAGGAAACTCATTCACTTTAAACACAGAAAATGGTATTACTCAAGGAAAAAGATTCAGATGAATTAAACAATTGAATTAAAAACAGTTAATTGGTTTTGCAGAATGTGTCAGATTGAAAGCATGACCCGGGAAGAGACCCTCAGCATAATGACAGTATGAAAATGGAAGTGTTACCACATCAGAAACCAGAGTAGGTCACTGAGTACATGACTGATGGGTGAATGGGTCTCGATGTGAACTAAGGGACAGACAGCAGAATTGCATTGCAGATATTGCAGCTCAAAACTGCGTATTTATGTAGTGGTGTAGACTACAGCAGTAGAAGCAAAACCGCATTCAACCACAACCTGTAACTTTTAGCCTCGAATAATTTCCTCAGTCTGCCATTACCATCAATATGATCTATGTTTCAGTAATGACTGTGGGTGAACATGACTGGGTCAGAACCACGTGGACCTGAACCTGACGTGAACCCATTAAAGCTACCACATTTGACCAACAAATCTGATCGAAGCTCCGCAATCCTGTCACATTCTGACATAACTGGTGATGCATGATGAAACAAATGACTGGAGCAAAGCACTCCACAAATATCCCCACCCTCAGTAATCGAACAGCTCTGCAAATCAGTGTAAAAGACCAGGATGTGGTAGCTGCACCACCCTCAGCCAGAAGTGTGGAGTTGATGATCCACCTCACCCTCGCCATGATACCCACAGAATCACAGATGCCAGTCTTCAACCAATTCAATTTGCTGTACGTGACATGAAAAAACAGCTGAACACAGTACGTACGAAAAAGGCAATGGTCCCTGACCCCATTCCTGTAATAGGACTGAAGGCTTGTGCTGCACAACAAGCCGTGTCCCTGGGGAAGCTCTTTCATTCCAGCTCTAACTCTGACATCTCCCTGGTAATGTGGAAAATTACTCAACTCTGTCCAGTTCCTAAGAAGATTATAATTACAATCTGACCAGTTACCTCCGCCTCAGTTCCACCAGGACAGTCAAATTGGTGGGAGTTCTTTTTGACAGAGTTATCAAGCAGCACAGAAATAACCTGCTCAGTATGATTTCAGATAGGTCCCCATGTAGAGATGGTGCTGCTGTGGAAAGGTCACTGTATTACTAATCCAGACCAGGCTAATGCTCTGGCAGCTGGTGTAAATTAAACACAATTCACAAAATATTAAGATGCAAAATCTGGTGTCCGTAAATAGTGACCTTCAAGCCAATGTCGATTGTACACACCAATGTGCTTCACAAATGTCCTTTCAGAAAATGAATCTCCCGTGTTTTCCTGGTCTGGCCTAAACGTGACTGCAGACACACAGAATGTGATAAACTCTTAAATGGTCTCAGAAACCGCCAAACAAGACATTCTATTGTATCAAACTGTTCCGAGGTCTAAAGGATAAAACCGGACAGAACACCCGGCCCCAGCCTCAGTATCGGAAAAAGGGAATGAGAAACACAGTCCTGTTGACCCTGCAGAGACCTCCTTCCCAACATCTGAGAGCTTGTGACAACATTTACAGACTACATAGAAACATCGGGAATGGAGTAGGTCATACAACACATTGAGCCTTCCCCATTCCAGTTCATGTTCAAATATGTACACAATGCACTTTTTCCACACACTGTACACATCCCTTAGTGTGATTAACCATGGGAAGCTATAAAGTAGGAAGTGCAGTAGTCCATTTGGTCTGTCGAGTTTGCTACCCAATTCAATACAATGATATCTTGCCCTTTATTTCTATATCGTTCTCCTTCTCTCCCACCATTCCTTTACTGTCTCTAAATCCTTATTTATATTCAGTGTCTTGGCTTCCATGTTCGAGTGCTTTCCCCAGGTTCACCAGTCACTGAGTGCAGACATTTATTGTCATCTCATTGCAGAATGGTCTGTCTGTACCTAATACTGCGGATCCTTGTTTTAGACACCACAGCCAGGGGAATTATTATCCCTGCTTCCAATCCGTCTCACCCTGTCAGAGCTTTATTAATCTCACTGAGATCTCCATCCATTTTCCTAAACCCCATGGAATACAGGCCCAGTCGCCCCAAACTCTGCTCCCACAACAAGCCTGTCATCGTAGAGATCGGTCTGGTCATCCTTCACTGCTCTCCCTCAATGTCAGGTTTGTCCTTTATTATGTACTGAGACCAAATCTGCAGAATACTGCACAGTGTTTGAGATAGGCTCACACCAAAGCCCTCTACAGCTGCAGTAAGATACCCTTACTCCTGGACTCAAATCCCCCTGAAATGAAGGTCAGCACATCATTGACCTTCCTATCTGGTTTTTGCTCCTGCAATATTGCTTTCAGTGACTGGTCTACAGGGAGATCCAGATCGTTTGCAATGTTACAGCTCCCCATTTGGTAGGTCTTTATACACTGGGCAGCGTGTGAATGCCATTCCCAGTATGGCCTTGTGGGTTCAGACCTCACTGTGCTGCAGGGACCTCGAAGGGCCGCGCAGAAGGAAACAACAAAAAGGCCCATACGTCGCTTTTCAGATCAACATGTTTCAAACAATCCCTTTTCAAACGAAAAGCTGCCAATCTCTTGTTCCCACCAATGGGCACACTGTCACCTCAACCCACCTTGCTCGCCATCTGCCACGTATTTGCCCATTCACTCCACTTGTCTTAGTCACTTTGAAGCTTTTTTACAACCTCCTCACCCACTCGCAATCCAACATCCTTTAGTTCTCTCAGCAGGTTGGGATATATTGTATTTGATTCCTGCAACCAAATGTTTAATGAGTATTGTGAACAGCTGGAACCTGAGCACTGATCTCTGTGATATCCCAGAAACCTTCCTCTGTTATTTTATTTAAATAATATTTATTTCCTGAATCTGGGTGTGACTGGCTGGGCCAGCATTTATTTCCTGTCCCTGGTTGCCCCTTGAGAAGGTGGTGGTGAGCTGCCTTGTTGAACCGCTGCAGTCCATTGTGGATTCAGTGACAGTAACACCATTGAATGCCAAGGGGCAGGTTAGATTGTATTTTAGTGGTGATGTTCACGGTCTGGCATTTGTGTGACGTGACTATTACTTGCCACTTGTCAGCCTGGATACTGTCCAGTTCTTGTTGTATTTGAACATGGACTGCTTCAGTCTCTGAGGAGCCACAAATGTTGCAGAAGATTGTGCAATCATTGGCAAACATCTCCATTTCTGACCTTAAAATGGAGGGAAGGTAATTGATGAAGCAGCCCTGAAGATGTATGGGCCTAGGCCACTGCCCGAGGGACTCGTACAGATTTATCCTGGAGCTGAGTTGACTGACCTTTATCAACCATGACCATCTTCCTACGTGTCAGGTATGATTCTAACCAGCAGGGAGTTTGGCCCTGATGCTCATTGACTCCAGTGTTGCTAAGGCCCCTTGATAACACACTTGGGCGAAGGCAGCCTTGTTTTAAAGGGCTATCACTTTCACCCCACCTCTGGAATTCAGCTCTTTTGTCCATGTTTGAACCATGGTAATGAGTTCAGGAGCTGAGTGGCCCTGGTGGAGCCCAAACTGGGCGTCATTGACCAGGTTATTGCTGAGCAGGTGCTACGTAAAAGCACTGAGACCTTCCACCACTTTACTGATGATCGAGTGTAGACTGATGGGGTGGTAATTGGCCGGATTGGATTTGGTCTGCTTTTTATATACAGGAGATACTTGGGGTAATTTTCCATGTAATTGGGGAAATGTTCTTGGTGAGGGCAGTGACAAGGTCTGGAGAACAACATTTCAGTACTATTGCCAGAGTGTTGTCAGGATATGTACCCTCTGAGGTATCCAGTGTCTCCAACTGAATCTGTATATCGTGTGGAGTGAATCAAATTGGCTGATGACTGGTAACTGAATTGTTGAGGGCCATTGGAGGAGGCTGAGGTGGATCATCCACTCAGCACTTCTGACTGAAGATTGTTGCGAATGCATGAACGTTATCTTTTGCACTGAAGTGCTAGGCTCTTCCATCATTAAGGATGGGGATACTTGTGGAATGTCCTCCTCCGATGACTTGTTTAATTGTCCATAAATATTCTCTACTAGAAGTAGAAGGACTGCAGAGCTGAGATCTGCACCGTTGCTTGTGGGATCACTTAGCTCTGTCAATGACGAACTGCTTATGCTGTTTGGCACACAGGTAGTCCTGTTTGGTGACTTCATCAGGCAGACACATCATTTTCAGGTATTCCCAGTGCTGCTCCTGCCCTCCTGCACACTCCATTGAATCAAGGTTGATCCTCTGGCTTGATGGTAATTGTTGTGAGGGGGATATGCCAGGCCATGAGGTTGTGTGGGAGTACAATTCTGCTGGTATTGATGCCCCACAACATATTATCGAAACCCAGACTTGAGCTGCTAGATCTGTTCAAAGTCTGTCCTATTTAGCATGGTGACAGGGCCACCTAAAATGGTGGAGGTTAGTCTCAATATGCAAGTGTGACTTTATCTCCACAATGACTATGCAGTGGTCACTCTTACCCGATACTGTCATGGACAGATACTTCTGCAGCTGGCAGATTAGTAAGGCTGTGGTCAAATATGGCTTTTCCCTCTTGTGGGTTCCTTCACCTGCCGCAGACCGAGTCGAGAAGTTATATCCTTTCGGACCCAACCAGCTCAATCAGTAATGCTGCTGCTGAACCACTCTTTTTGTGGACATTGACGTCCCTAACCCAGAGTACATTTTGTGCCTTTGCCACCCTCAGTGCTTCCTCCAAGTGTTGGTCAGCTTGGAGGAGTACTGACTCATCAGTTGGGAGAGGCTGGTACATGGTAATCAGCAGGAGGTTTCCTTTCCCATGTGTAAACTAACGACATGAGAGTTCATGGGATACAGAGTCACTGTTGAGGACTCCCAGAACAATTCCCTTCAAACTGTATCCCACGGTGCCACCACTTCTGCTTTGTCTGTCCTGCTGGTGAGAGAGGAGATATCCGGGGAAGGTGATGGGGTGTCAGGGATATAGTCATACTCACAGAATCATACCTTAAATACAATGTCAGGCTGTTGCTTCACGTGTCTGTTTATTTCTATTCATTGTCTCCTGCCAGCTGTCCCATTCTAGAAGCATGGCCATATATTCACCCCAATCCACGAAGATTTGATTTTGCAAACTAGGCTTGGAGCTTTACCAAAATCTTTCTGAAAATCCACATGTTTTACATCCATTGCTTCTCTTTCATTTGTCTCCCAGTCTGTTTCTCAAACATAATTCCCATTTCATAAACCTGTGTTAGTGTTGTCTATGACTATTATTTTCAGTCCCAATAATTTCTCCCAAACGATTTACTTACTATGTTCTATGTTCCATGTACTATTTCGTTTTCCACGCCAGACTTTGTTTTACCTGGTATTGTCAGAAAGTTCTGTGAAGACAGAACTGAAGTAGTGGATTCATAGTTTTGCCATTTCCCTGTTTCCCATTCTCCATTCTCTGGTTTCAAACTGGAAAAAACCTGCACCTTTTTTTCATACTTCTAACATTGACATAATTTGACAAGCTATAACAGTTCACTCTTAAAACCTTTGTGAACATTATCTTCAGAAACCCATCAATTCTTGTGTTAAGCTGCTCAATCATTGACCTTCCACATCATACACTCATAGTCTCTGTGCCAACAGAAATACAACACGATCTATATTAGTCCCACTTTCCGTCAAAAGGTTCATAGCCTGGAATGTTATGGCACTTCCAAGTGCTTGTCCAAGTACTTTTAACAGTTGAGAGGTTAACCTTGATAACTCCCCTCTCAGAAAGTACTTTCCAGACCCCAACGCCCTCTGGGTGAAGAAAAAGTCATCTTTAAATCCTCTCTGAACCTCAAACCCTTCACTTTGAAAGTGTGCTCCCTTGTTCTTGACCCTCTGTCTAAAAGGAACAGTTGCTGTCTGTCCACCCTGTCGATGCCCCTTGTTACCTTATCCTTCTGAATCACATCCCCCTCAGCCTCTCTGTCAAAAGTAAACAACCCGAGCTTATCCAGCCTCTCTCCATCACTGATATGCTCCATCCCAGGGAACATCCTAGTGAATCTCCTTTGCAAACCCTTCCAGTACAATCACATCCTTCATTATAATGAGGCTCCCAGAACGACATACAGTACTCCATCATGGACTAAACCAAGCCCTGTATAACACTTATAATCTACTCCCTGAATAATAAACGCTCCACCCAAGGTTCAATTCTTAACTAGTCCATTACCCTGTTCAGTCACATTCAGGGATGTGTGGAGACACACCCTCTGAGCTCCCTAGTGTGCTGCCAATCACTGTGTACACCCCATGTCAGGTTCCTCCTTCCAAAGTACATCATCTCATATTTATCAGGATCACATTCCATCTGCCATTGATCTGCCCATCTGATCATTCCACTTGTATTTTCCTGTAAAATCAGAACTTCCTCCTCACTACCAACCACCCGGCCAATCTTTGTGTCAAACACAAACTTGCTTATCACAACTCCCACCCCTCCACCCACTCCCCCTCCAGATTCACACCTATACCATTTATGAATGCTACAAACAATAAGGGACACAGCACTGATCCCTGTGGTACACCAGGGGACACTGGTCTCCAGTCACACAAACAGCCTTCTCCCACCACCCTCTGCCTCCTGACACTAAAACAATTTTCGCTGTAACGTTTCAAGTTATCCTTGATACTCTGAGATTTTACTTTATTTTTTTCAGTTTCCCATGCGGAACTTTCTCAAAGGCATTGCATCAAAACTAAATAAGCGACCTCCTCAAACTAATTGAATCAACTCCATTAGTGTGACTTCACTCTGATAAAGTCATGAAGATTATCCCTGATCAAGCCTTGCCATTCTGATTGGAGTTCAATTTTCTCCTTCTCTATTTTCTCCAGTAGTTTCCCGAGCAGTGATTTAATGCTCGCTCGTCTATAGTTTCCTGGTCTATCTATCCCACCCTTACTGTGAAGTGCAATCATAATAGCTGTTCTCCAGTCCTCTGGCACCTCCCCTATTGTCAGATTGTAATTAAAATTTCCAGTCAGCGTCTTTCCTCCCTTGACTCCAACATTATCCAGACCTGCAGATTGGTCCAATTTTATATCAGACAAAGCCTCAAACCCCCGCTCGTATTTTACATCAATCTCTTTTCAAGAGATTTCCAGTCCATCTTCTCGAATTCTGTACCTGCATCCTCCTTCTCCCATGTAAAACAGCTGTGATGTTTACATGTAACAATCTATCAATGTTCTCCGGGTTGACACACTGGTTGCCCCTTTGGTTTCTAATGGACACGAACTGTTGCTGATTATTCTGTTCTACTTGTCCTTGTAGAATATCATGGGATTCTCTCTCATCTCTCCTGCTTGCACTTCTTCATGACCCTCGGTTGTTCTGTCCCCTCGATGTTTCTAAGTTTCACTAAAATCACCTCTCATTTTTTGAAACTCGAGATCACAGGCTGAGTTTCCACATCAGACAATCTTGCCATTTTAGGGATTAATCTGGAGAATATCTTTTGCAGCTCATCTGTAGTATATTCTATCTTAGATTGGGACTCCAAACGGTACACAATACTCTCAGTTTAGTCTCAGCAACACTCTGTGCAGCTGGCGCATGGCATCTACTATATTTCAATTACATTCACATGAAGGTAAACCTAATTTTTCGTTTTCTATTTGCTTGTGTTTAGATTACATTACGTTACAGTGTGGAAACAGGCCCTTCGGCCCAACATGTCCACACTGACCCGCCGAAGCGCAACGCACCCATACCCCTACATTTACCCCTTACCGAACACTACGGACAATTTAGCATGGCCAATTCACCTGACCTGCACATTTTGGACTGTGGGAGGAAACCGGAACACCCAGAGGAAACCCACGCAGACACGGGGAGAATGTGCAAACTCCACACAGTCAGTCACCTGAGGCGGGAGTTGAATCAGTGTCTCTGGCGCTGTGAGGTAGCAGTGCTAACCACTGTGCCACTGTGCTGCCCAATTCTTCCCAATTCCTTTCACTTTAACTTTTCTTATGATGTTAGTTGGAGAGTTCTTAAAAAAGATCATCTTGAATATCCAACTATACCTTATCCATTAGCTCCTCATTGCCTACGTCCACAAGAATCATCTTCAAACCATTCCAAAAAATGTTTGCCACTTATGGTTTTCGTTTCATCGATGCATTATCATCCTCCCCAGTTTTCCCATTACCTTCTATATATCCAGTAACACGTTCTTTATAATCGAGCCCAACAGACACCTGACCGCAGATGACAAGATACTGATCTGTCGTTCACCACTCTCCATCTTCATCCTTTCTTAAACCGTTGGATAATATTTGTAACCTTTGCCTTATCCAGATTGGCTAAATATCTTTTGGGAATGTATTGGAAAACAACGTGATAATCTGCGATGCAATCAATATGCCTATTGCGGCTTCCTCTGAAATTCTTGTATGAAGTACATCTGATCTGTCAGATTTATAAATACTCAATCCAGCTTTCTTCTAAAACATGACCTCAACACTAATAAGAATGATCTTAGACTTGACTTACACAAGCCCCATGGTCACTTGGTATTTCTGGGAGAATCTCTGGATATTCTACCTTGAAGATAGACACAAAGAAACTGTTTCTTTTCCCTGTGATTTCTCTGTTGTCTTCAATAAATTATTCTATCCGCACACCTACTGTTCCATATTTGGCCTTGTTTTTATTTTTGTTTCATACACTGATGTACTTTTTTTGCAGTCTTTATGTTTTTCTTTTGTTTGTATGCTTTTTCGCTTTTTGATTTTCTTTTCTTGGTCATCTGTTGCTGGGTCCTATATTTCTCTGAATCCACTGACTTACTACGGTACTTGGCATTTTTCTAAGCTGATTCCTGTGATCTAATAGATAGTTGAAGGTGAGGCTGAAAGGGTTAGGTCGGAGAGGCGGGTGGACCAGATTGATCGGAAGGAAGATGAACACATAGGAATGTTCAAAAGGGGGGAGGATGCGAGTTGGAAGATTGGACTGGGATAAGGTGGAGTTAGGGGAAATGGGGAAACTGGTGAAACCTACATTAATCCCCTGTGGTTGGAGGGTCCCACGGTAGAAGAGGAATCTTTCTTCATCTATGCTTCGGGTGGTTAGGGTTTGGCGATGGAGGAGGCCCAGGACTCTTACATCCTTTGCAGAGTGGAAAGGGGAGTTAAAGTGTTCAGCCGCAAGGCGGTGGAGTTGGTCAATGTGGCTATCCCAGATATGTTCTCTGAAATGATCCACCTGCCTTACCAATGTAGAGAAGACCACACTGAGTTTAAAGGATGTAGTAGATGAGGCGTTCTGTCTCGCTTCATCACCTATCACTTTTAACCCCACCTTCATCTACTTATCGAATTCTTAGCTACCTCCCTCCTGCCACACCGCCTTCTCATTTATCTCTCAGCCCCCTTCATCCATAAGCCTTATTCCAGATGAAGGGCTTATGCCCAGAACGTCAATTCTCCTGCTCCTAGTACGCTGCCTGACTGTGCTTTTCCAGCACCACACTCTTCGACTCTGATCTTCCAGCACCACACTCTTCGACTCTGATCTTCCAGCACCACACTCTTCGACTCTGATCTTCCAGCACCACACTCTTCGACTCTGATCTTCCAGCACCACACTCTTCGACTCTGATCTCCAGCAGCTGCAGTCCCCAATTTCTCCTCACACCTTCAGGACTTGCATGATTCAGATTTATGACAGTTACTTCAAATAAAACAAAAACTACCGTGTACTCAAACAGCATAAAAGAAAACCAATGCATTGTGGTCACTGTTCCCAAAAGGTCCTTTACAGCAAAATTTTCAATTAGTTCTTTTGATCATTCAACATCAATTTCTAAATAACCTGATCTCTAGCTCAGTGCTCGACAAAATGTTAATGCCACCATCGAACACATGCTCATGAAATCCATTTTTCCCAGCATTAGCATTCAGTTGGGTTAACACAGTTTCGATATAATGTAAACAGGACATTATTACTGCAGTACCCACAAATGTGTATATCTCATTTCCCGTTTTTAAACATGTCCAGCATTTGTATAGCAGCTTTCACTTTGATATATAACTCCCATCAATGTTTCCTTCTCCTTGCTGTTTTTGCACTCCACCTTACTAGATTCTGGAGAATCTGAGCGATGTGGGATTTGGGGAAATTAATGGTAGAGATCATCTCGCCACATCATTTATGATCTTCTTAAGCATCATTGTGACATTTTCTCCAGATCTCCCGTTATGCTGATGGAGTAGAGAAGGATAATGATCGTTCATAAATGCTCTGTATTTCCCCCAGAGAGCTGAGACAGCTCTAACCTGGGTGGGAACCTTACAGCAGGCTGATAAAGCATTGCTGCTGCTGTACAGGATCTTAGTGAGATCACATCTGGAGTAGTGTGTACAGATTTAGTCTCTTCAATGAAGAAAGGATGTTGTTATATTGCAAGCAGCTCAGAGATGGATCCCTCAGCTGATTCCTGCAATGAAGATGCTAGCTTATAACTAAAGGATGATCAGGTTGATCCAATAGCCATTGGAGTTTACAAAAATAAAGGATGATCTTATTTCAACTTGGAGAATTACACAGATCGTGGGGGAATCCATTCCGTTCTCCAGCCTGTTACACAGGAACAACAAAAAGATATTCAGGCCTTCGAGCCTGTTACACCAGAATAGGACGACACTGTTCAGCCCCTCGAGCCTGATATATATTCGAGGCCAATCAGCCCCTCGAATCTATAACACTGGACCCAGAGTAGGCCATGCTGCACCAGTATCCTGTTACACAGCAACAGGATCAGTGCATTCAGCCTCCTCAAGTCCGGAACATAGGAACTGGAAGTGGTCACACAGTGACTGGAGATTGTTACACTGGGATAACAGGAGGCCATTCAGACCCACCGAGTCTGTTGCAAGGGAAACGTGTTAGGATAAAAACTATCTGAGACTTTTTCGTGAGAAAGGAGGAGGTAATTCAGACACGTGTCTGTTGTATGGGAACAAGAGAAGACAAATCGCTCCCTTCGTTCCATCTCTGGGATACATGAGGAGACCGTTCAGTAACTCCACCGATTATGGAGAAATATGAGAAGACCCATCAGACCCTCAAAATGTTACACAGCAACGGGAAGATTCCATACTCCCCCACCCCTCTAACGCATCAACAGGAGGTGGTCATTCTGGCCTTGGAGATGACAACATGGGAACCCTAGAAAGACTTCATCCCATCGATTTTGTACATCAGCAGGATGATGAGTCCAGTCAGCCACACATACCACTTCTGCAGCAATTGGAGCACATCTCTTAAAACCTTTTTCCCATCAAACAAGAATTCAAAGAAAACGTAAAGGATTTAGAAAGGGAAAAACTTAAAATAACTGAATACATTAGGGAGTAAAATGTAACAATAAAGTATTGTAATTCAAGGGAAACTATTCGAATCCATTGTTGTGGACATTTGCAAACGTAAACCACAATTCATCGGAGTCAACATGGTTTTCCAAAAGATAAACCATGATTGAAGTGTTTTCTTGAGTTATTTAAAGATGTGACAGACAAGGTGGATAGTAGGAATCCTGGAGATGGAATATATCTGGTCTTCGTGAAGGCATCGGATATGTCGCTTCTCCAAAGAGTGAGTGGTAAGATCAGACAGCATCAGTTTAGGAGTAATTTATTGGCTTGGATGGAGGATTGGTTAACCAACAAAATGGAGTTAGATGAATTAACTGTGTCATTTTCTATTGGAAAATGCAACTTGTTGGGTGCCATAGATTTCAGTTCTCATGCTTCAACCATTTGTGATCGACATTATTACTCGGTTGACGGGATAGAAAATACTATAGCTACATTTTCAGATGACACTAACATTGGTGGGAAATTACTTCGGAATGATGATGCAAGAGATTTAAAAACTATGTGTATAGATTGGGTGAATGGGCAAACATTTGGCAATGAAAATTAAAGTGGATAAATATGGGGTTATTCAAGTTGGCCAGCCTAATAAAAAGGCAAATTATTATCTAACTGGAGAGAAACTTCAAAGTGCTTAAGTGCAGAGAGATCTGGGTGCCTGCTTGCATATCACAGAAAACTTGCTTGCGGGTACTTCAAATACTGAGAAATGCAAGTATAACTTCATCGTTTATTTGTAAAAGGATAGAGTAGAAAGGTTGCTATCGCTATGCAAGGCATTAGTGAGGCTGCAACTGGAGTACAGTTTGAGTGTCCTGCAGAATGAGGTATTTCCATTGGAGGCAATTCCGAAGAGCTTCATTAGATTGATTCCTTATTTGAAGTGTTTGTCTTATGAAGATAAATTGAGCAGTTTAGGCCTATGCTCTCGAGTTTATAAGAATAAACGGAGAGCTCATTGAGGTCTGTAAAATGCTAAAGGTAATTGAAAGGATAGCTGTGGAGTGGATATGTTTTCATGTGGCGCAATCTACAATAAGAGACTAGAGTTTGAGGATCGAGAGAGGGCAGGAAAGTGGAACAGAGGCCGCGATGCCATCAGCCATGAATGTATTCCATGACGGAGCAGGTTCGAAGGGTTGGATTCCTGACTGATCCTCCTCGTTCATATTCAGCTTTACGACTGTGTTACACAGTAATGGGGGAGGATTATGTATCAAACAGGAAGCAGGAACTCCGGATAAATCAGTCTTAATCAGTTTGACAGAACGTCACCTGTGGAGTTACACAGTGACCAGTGCTGGGTCCTCAACTATTTACAATCTATATCAATGATCAGGGGGATGGACCAGATATAGAAATACTGAGTTTGGTGATGTCGCTGTGATAAGCAAGAGATTAAATTATCAAGAGAGAGTGGAGGGTCAACAGATAGATACAGAGAGGTAAAGGCAATGGAGAATAATTTGGCTGCTGCAATATAACATGATATAATCTGTCATTTCATTTCCAGGAATAATGGAAGGCAGTATGTTACTAAAATGGAGAGGGATTACAGGGATTAATGAAACTGTGTACTAGGGGGTTCACTCAGACCCGTTCAGACATGGGAGGTTTTGCTCCATCCCTGATCGTCTGCTCCTTGATGCTCCAAGTGACCCCATTGTTCTCCGTACACATGGAATGTTTTGAAGTGTTTGGTTGGTACTGGGGATGCTCTTATCAAACGTGTATCAAGGGGATGGCCTTTATCCAAGATACATTCATTCCTTTCTTCATGGAGATCTGAAGACGATGGGAAGTGCTGCCTGCTTGTGAATGAAGAGGCTGTGGTTGCTGTTTGGACCGGGGTATTCACCAACATGGTGTACTGTGATGGGCACGCTGCAAGATTAATACAGAGAGTGTTCCTTCAGTTCCTCTACCTCTCCCCATTGACATGGCTACTCCGCAGATGCCATGTACACCATCAGGAATCCCATTATACTGGATACACCCAGCAGTTCCCTGCTGAGGGTGAAACAACGTATTTACCTCATCCACCATATATATCCTCCATCACTGAATGGTTACATTGATGGCAACATACTGGCAGATGATGGATATGTCACCCAGTCCTGTTTGAAAAGTTCCAGAACATAGAAGCTGAATGAAACTGTGACCCTAACAGCCACTGGCAGCACCATCCTCCCCCTGGTGTGAAGCTGTAGGACGTGTGAAAGAAGGTGACACCGCTCTGTGACCAGCTCCTTGTTCAGTCAGGGTCCCCTCACACTCTGCTCCTGGGTTAAGTGGAGCTTGGGAAGCTGTTCCTGGAAATTCCGGGGTGGACACAGCAGATCCCTTTCCCCACACACACTCACTGCGTTGTTTCAAAGCTTCCCCTCTCGGCAACCTCTGCTCCATTTGTTGTTCATGTTGCAGACCCAGATGTTGTAACTACAGTCCCCAGGCTCCATCCAAAGTTGGGTCAACAAATCCTGAGGTCTCCCTGAATGTCTGAGGCAGCTCACAGCACAACCTCCAGCAAACCATCCCCAGCTGCTGCACTAACTTTTCAATAACAGGAGTCAGTCAGAAACCCCTCGTCTATAAGTGTTATGAACCAGACCAGATTCTCGCAAAATATTTTAAGAAGGCCGCTTAGACCCAAACCTTTCCTTATTTTGAATACAGATGTGAAGTGTGCTTCCCAGATATGTTGTTACGGGTCAAACCACTCGACATTAAGCAAAATATAATCTATTTACATGCTTTAGTTAAAATACAATCAAAGAAAAGAACATTTCAGGATGGCTTATATGTGGAACAGTAACACAAACAATAGATACCGTACCTTCTTGGTATACACTGCTTGGCACAAAGATATATTCAAATACAGATTCTTACATGCAATTTTCTTATCCAGGAGAAATGAACATCAACAGAGATCTCAGAGAGAAAGGCAGCGAGGAATCATGTATTGAGACTTCCAACCATTCTGGGACCCCGAACAGCATCTGGATGCTGCAGCTAAAAACAAAACGAGGAAACCTGGTCTGGGAGAGCTGGCCACTGCCCTTCCATTGTTCCCACCGTTTTAATAAAACCTAAAGGCTTTCTCAGTTATTTACTTAAACTGTTTTCAGACACAGTTCCGCACCTCTGCCTTTAAAACGTCTCTTCCAAAAAAAATCCAAGAGAAAATAACCTTTTTATAGTGATAGTATCCTCCCGACTCCATCGGTAATAAAATAATCCATCAATATACAACGGTGGATTCATTTCAGACATCCTAAACTTCCTCTGTTACTAGACTGGAATGAATATATATTACATTGACTCTGAGCATACAAATGTTCACAACTCGATTCGATGTCAGTCATTTTACTCCTGCCACAGAATGCCTTTTGTTTTTCTTCATCCAAGTCTCCACACTGTGTCAAAAGTTACTTTTTCTCGCCCTGTCAACTGTATAATTTCAAATTGAATGGCAGCAAGAATAAGCTCGGTCGAAACGGACTGGTATTTTTCTCCCTAAATTTCTCCAAAAACTTTAAGAGGTCACGATCAGTGATAAAGATTTGTCTCAGGTATGTTATTCGCAATTTAAATGCTGAAATATTGTAACGCCAACACCAAGCTCAAGGCCTCCTTCCTCATTGTGGAATAAATCTGTTGATGTTTCCACTGGACACTCTGACCACATATTGCATAATGGAGCACTTCTCATTTCTCCAATAGTCCCTCTGAATGACATAGCTCCTCATTCTGGATTAGTGGTGCTGGAAGAGCACAGCAGTTCCGGCAGCATCCAAGTAGCTTCGAAATCGACGTTTCGGGCAAAAGCCCTTCATCAGGAATAAAGGCAGTGAGCCTGAAGCGTGAAGAGATAAGCTAGAGGAGGGTGGGGGTGGGGAGAAAGTAGCATAGAGTACAATGGGTGAGTGGGGGAGGGGATGAAGGTCATAGGTCAAGGAGGAGAGGGTGGAGTGGATAGGTGGAAAAGAAGATAGGCAGGTAGGACAAGTCCGGGCAAGTCAAGGGGACAGTTACTGAGCTGGAAGTTTAGAACTAGGGTGAGGTGGGGGAAGGGGAAAATGAGGAAACTGTTGAAGTCCACATTGATGTCC
Organism: Chiloscyllium punctatum; assembly: GCF_047496795.1. Classification (NCBI taxonomy): domain Eukaryota; kingdom Metazoa; phylum Chordata; class Chondrichthyes; order Orectolobiformes; family Hemiscylliidae; genus Chiloscyllium; species Chiloscyllium punctatum. The sequence goes on along the minus strand of NC_092788.1, from coordinate 14,038,981 downwards.
TGGGGTTGAAGTGTTCCCAGGCGGAAGATGAGGCGTTCTTCCTCCAGGCGTCTGGTGGTGAGGGAGCGGCGGTGAAGGAGGCCCAGGACCTCCATGTCCTCGGCAGAGTGGGAGGGGGAGTTGAAATGTTGGGCCACGGGGCGGTGTGATTGATTGGTGCGGGTGTCCCGGAGATGTTCCCTGAAGCGCTCTACTAGAAGGCGCCCAGTCTCCCCAATGTAGAGGAGACCACATCGGGAGCAACGGATACAATAAATGATATTAGTGGATGTGCAAGTAAAACTTTGATGGATGTGGAAGGCTCCTTTAGGGCCTTGGATAAAGGTGAGGGAGGAGGTGTGGGCGCAGGTTTTACAGTTCCTGCGGTGGCAGGGGAAAGTGCCAGGATTGGAGAGTGGGTTGTTTGGGGGCGTGGACCTGACCAGGTAGTCGCGGAGGGAACGGTCTTTGCGGAAGGCGGAAAGGGGTGGGGAGGGAAATATATCCCTGGTGGTGGGGTCTGTTTGGAGGTGGCGGAAATGTCGGCGGATGATTTGGTTTATGCGAAGGTTAGTAGGGTGGAAGGTGAGCACCAGGGGCATTCTGTCCTTGTTACGGTTGGAGGGGTGGGGTCTGAGGGCGGAGGTGCGGGATGTGGACGAGATGCGTTGGAGGGCATCCTTAACCACGTGTGAATAGAAATTGCGGTCTCTAAAGAAGGAGGCCATCTGGTGTGTTCTGTGGTGGAACTGGTCCTCATGGGAGCAGATCCGGAGGAAGTGGAGGAATTGGGAATACGGGATGGCATTTTTGCGAGAGGTAGGGTGGGAAGAGGTGTAATCCAGACAGCTGTGGGAGTCGGTGGATTTGTAAAAAATGTCAGTGTCAAGTCGGTCGTCATTAATGGAGATGGAGAGGTCCCTGGAAGGGGAGGGAGGTGACAGAGATGGTCCAGATAAATTTAAGGTCAGGGTGGAATGTGTTGGTGAAGTTGATGAATTGCTCAACCTCCTCGCGGGAGCATGAGGTGGCGCCAATGCAGTCATCAATGTAGCGGAGGAAGAGGTGGGGAGTGGTGCCGGTGTAATTACGAAAGATCAACTGCTCTACGTAGCCAACAAAGAGACAAGCATAGCTGGGGCCCATACGTGTGCCCATGGCTACCCCTTTGGTCTGGAGGAAGTGGGAGGATTCAAAGGAGAAATTGCTAAGGGTGAGGACCAGTTCAGCCAAACGAATGAGAGTGTCAGTGGAAGGGTACTATTGGGGACGTCTGGACAGGAAAAAACAGAGGGCTTGGAGGCCCTGGTCATGGCGGATGGAGGTGTAGAGGGATTGGATATCCATGTTGAAGATGAGGCCTTGGGGGCCGGGGAAACGGAAGTCTTGGAGGAGGTGGGGGGCCTGAGTGGTGTCTCGAACAGATGTGGGGAGTTCCTGGACGAGGGGGGATAGGACAGTGTCCAGGTAGGTAGAGATGAGTTCAGTGGTGCAGGAGTATGCTGAGACAATGCGTCGGCCAGGGTGGTCAGGCTTGTGGATCTTGGAAAGGAGTTTGAACCGGGCAGTGCGGGGTTCCCGGACTATGAGGTTGGAAGCTGTGAGTGGGAGATCTCCTGGGGTGATGAGGTTCTGTATGGTCTGGGAGATGATGTTTTGGTGAAGGGGGGGTGGGGTCATGGTCGAGGTTTCTGTATGGTCTGGGAGATGATGGTTTGGTGATGGGGTTTCTGTATGGTCTGGGAGATGATGGTTTGGTGATGGGGCCTCATGTCTGAGCATAAAAATATTACATCCTTCTGTACCACTTAATGCTGTAACCGCTTCACCTGCTATTCCTGACCTATGCCAGTAAACCTTACTCTCACAGGTATATGTTTTAAGAGGATCTCACACATTCTTCTCAATCCTTCACATAAACCAAACTTTGATTTCTGAACCCAATCATCATCATCCATTTCAGCTTCTAACCTTGCCATTGCAACTCTCTGCTCTTCCACATGAGTTCTCATGACTGCAGGAAGTGAATTGTTGAACTTCTTCAAAATTAGAGTCTCTCTCAGAGTGCCATAGGTTTGCTCTGTTTTTATTACCTTTCCCCACCTTTCAAAATTACTTTGTTCGATTCTTTCAAACACAACGTGTGTTTAACCAGGGACACTATTTTAGATTCCTGAAACACTGTCGGCTTCTAGCACAAGCTCAAATGTACTTCAGATGGCTTTCATCACCTCCTCCGATAGGGATGCAAATACCTATCAGCTTTGAAACTAAATCCACATGTTCTCTGGCCACTGCACTTGTTTAGCCACTTTCTGAAATGAAATTAAAAAGGCTCCCCCATCATTGTCATCAAATTTAGATAATGCCTGGATGTATTTAAACAGATCCTGATCAGGCCTTTGGCTACCATAGGGTTGCTCTACCTCACTATCCTCTAATGGAAATCCATACAAAATGAAGAGGAATTTAGAATAACTTAACTATTGGAAACCTTAACCGAATAATGGATACAGTACGTTCTACAAATCAACTGTTCAATCTACTAACATCACCTAAACACACCCCTTGGCAAAAAGGAACATTCAGACATGCATTCAAACATACAGTTCTCAAATGCAGGAGGAAACACCATCAAGTGAGGCTTTGGAGAGAGTAGCAGCTAGGGATAATTTACTAAAACTTCCAACCCCTCTGGGACCCCAAGCACCCGGTGATTGTTACAGCTACAAGAAAAACCAAACTAGAAAGCCTGGTATGTGCGAGCAGGCCATTGTTACTACTATTTATTAAAAACCCTAAACTCCCAGTAAGTTATTTACTTCAGCTGTTTTCAGTTGGCAGTTTGGCCTTTAAGACCGCTTACTAAAAAAAATTAGAAACCAACGTTTTATTGAAAAAGGTGACAGCATTGTCATGCAATTTAGATGCCTGGTCCTTCACTCAGTGGGCTTCCTCGTGTTACTTATCGCAAGGTCACCTGAGAGGGACAGCCACAGGTCCAGACCAAGTTACAATGATGTGTCTCATAACTTCTGAAACACCCCTGTCCATGGACCATCACATGGGACACACCGGGAAGTGAACAACAGCCTGACACACACCATTTCAGTATTTCTGAGCTACACAATGCCAGCACTCGATACACTAGGGAGACAAAACCCAAGGCCAGGGAAAGATACAAAGGGACAGAGAGATTCACATTAAAGACAGAAACAGTCAGTTAATTAACTGAAAAGATGTTGTGGAAATATGTGGAAAAAGATAGGACAGTGGGACTAACTGGAGAAGTGAGTAAAATGACAAGAATGAGAACATTGAATAAAGGCATTGTCAGATCAGCTGGAATGGTTTGTCACATCAAATTCTGAATCTGCTTGACAGAACACCACAAACAACATAAACTGGGACAAGATGACAGCCCAGCATGGAGAGCTGTGCAGACCATGCTAGTGTGTTGCTCAGTAAACTGCACTATCTGCCCAGCATGAGAGTATTGCAAACTTTACTATCATATGCTAACTATCCTCGCATCAGATTACTGCCTGCAATGGGAAGGTTTGGTGTGGTGTGTGTGTGTGGTTGAATGCGAAACTCATTGTTTGAGAAGGAACGCACATGGAGGAGACTATTTTAAATACGAACAACTGGCAGGCATTTTGTTAATCAACAGAGAGAACGAGGGACGTTTCACGTACAGATGATATAAAGTTTTTGAGAATGTTAAAATAAAGGCATTGCCAGACACAACAGAATATTCATCGGCGTGCACATGAATGACAGATGGATGGGAGTTTGATGTGAGGTCGAATCAGATTTGTTTCGGCAGGTCTGAAGCCGGGACCATCAGCAGCAGATTATTGGCTTCATTAAGCCTGTACTTCATAGCTCAAGGTTCAAACAGCAGATGGAATAAACCAGTGAGATACATTCTGGAGTGGGGAGTATTTCAAGTTAGAAATGTTTAAGGCATGGTGTCAAGAATCAGCTCATAGTCAAAGAGATGTCCCACAGTTGTGACTTGTCTGCTTCAGCTGCAGGTATTGGCCAGGGATGGGATGGAAACAGTGGAAGGAAGTGGGAGTTTGTAACCAGAGCAGGAGACGGTGACCTCCATGCTCTTAACAGCAAAGGCAATGTTACAATGCATTGTGGTTCTCCCCTGAAACTGAATAGATCAACATAGAGAACCGTGAGTAACACTGCCAGAGCAGAGAGCGAGACAGTAATTGAACACGTTCATTCATGTAGTTAGTAGTGGTCTGTAGAGTGAATGTCTGGATTCAGAGATTCAACAGGAACAATAATAGTGACAAGATGTGTAGACTATATGAAATAACAAGAATAAATTCATAATTGGTTTATAGAAAACAAAATCTGGACAGTGACACTCACCAGGAACACCAACGATAGCCAGGAAGGGATAATAAAAAAAATTAATAATGAGAAGAACGTAATAGATCCGCGATGATAATGACAACCAATAAAATGCAGAAAGACGCCAAACATAATCGGATAAGCTCCTGTATATTGTTGGAATATTCCAATCTAATGTTCTCAGATTCTGATCCATTGTTGGTACATTCCAGTCTAATGTTCTCAGATTCTGATCCATTGTTGGAACATTCCAGTCTAATGTTCTCAGATTCTGATCTCTCCTCCCCCTCTCTCTGGATCTGCTGATCCCTGTCAGTGCTCTCGGTGATGCTCCGCTCATGTTATGGGTTGACACATTGAATGGAGCCCATTTATCATTAAAAGATGGAAACACTCCACTGGGATAATTAGAATCCATGGAGACTGGCATTAATCACAGTCACTGAACAAATAGGCTCAGTTAACCTGTTCAAAACATCACTTTTCATTTACTGGTTTTGGATGGAATGGATGAGGGTTGCTGAGGAATGGATCATAAATCTTTAAATCTTTTTATTAAATTGTATATGATTTTATTAACAGGACACTGCAGGCGTCTATATATGTTCCACTCTGTTTATGAAAGGAGGCAGTTATAAAATAACAGATCGGCTGCATAAAAGAAAGTCGGGTGGGCAATTTTCTAGATACCTGAACCCAAAGTACGGTACTTATTGACCAGTGTGCGGCCACTCCTGGTTTTGATGCCCTGTTATCAAATCCTTTCATAACCTTGAGACAGAGCATTGAGATTGCTGCTCAGGAACAGGCCAAAGCAATTCTGTCCCTACGGGCATCTTACGGAGGGATAAGAGAAGGCCATTCAGTCCATATTAGCCTGTTGTTACTTAAAAAGGTGGAAAGCTGGAATATTGGCACATTTTGCCGAAAGAATAATTCAAAACGAAGAGATGCATCGCTGCAGCTGTATGAAGTGTTACTGAGAGGGCCCTGGATTAAATAGTGTTGTTTGTGTTTCTGTAACCGAGAAGGGATAGAGCTCCATTAGATACAGGTTACCAGCTGCTCATAATCCAAGGGTTGTTGTCTCATTTAATGTCTCGGATCTGTTACACAGGGACAGGAGGAGGCCATGAAGCCTCATGAGTCTAGTTCAGAGGGACACGAGGAGCCCATTCAGCCTCTCGAGCATGTTATAGAGGGGCAGGAAATGTTTATTTAACATTCAAGTCTGTAACACATAAATTTTAGTTTTAAACTAGTTGTGGAATAGGAAAGACCTGATGTAAACATTAAAGTTCTAACTTTGAACAAGGCCAATTTTGAAAGTGTTAGGCTGAAAGGCTGATTGGAATACCCTATTCACAGGTAAAGGGATGGTTGGTAAATGCAAGGCCATCAAAACTTGGTTTCAGAGAGTCCAGAGCCAACGTGTTCCTATTAGTGAGTGGGGCAAGGCTGGTGGGTGCAGGGAGTGCTGGATGGCTAGATATTTTGATGCTCTGGTCAAGGTAAGGAAGGAGGCATATGTCAGGTAAACAGAGCTGTGTTTAAGTGAATCCCGAGAGGTGTATAAGGGCAGTAAGTGTATAGTCAATGGGGAAATTGGGCCAGAAAAATGTGGACATGAGATGGCTTTAGAAATAGGGTTAACGAGGCATTGAAGCAACTCTACACATCCTTTAATTGCAAAATATTAACTAGGGAGAGAATAGGGCACATTAAAGATCAGTAAGGCTAGGTATGTGTGGAACCATAGGAGATGGAAGGGATACTAAACAAGTATTTTTCCTAGTATTTAATGTAGAAGAGGTTACAAGAGCGGGAGAATAAAGAAATACATCGTGATATTTTGAAAAGTATCTATATTACAAGAAGATGTTTGACATTTTAAAACACATAAAGGTGAACAAATCCCTGGGACCTGATCAGTTGTATCCCAGAATATTGTGGCAAGCTAGGAAAGAAATTACTCAGCCTTTTGCTGATATATCTGTAACATTAATTTCCACAGGTGAGGTGGCAAAAGATTGGAGGGTTGCTAACAGAGTGTCATTGTTTCAGAAACTAAAGAAAACCCAGATAACTATAGATTGGTGAGCCTGATGTCAATGGTGACTAAATTGTTGGAGGGGATTTTGAAGGAAACGATGTATATGCATTGGGAAAGACAAGGACTGAAGAGGGCTTTGTACATTGGAGATCACGTCACACTGACTCGGTGGAATTTTTTGAGGAAGTGAAGATGGTGTTTGAGAAGCCAGGACAGTGGATGCTGTCTTCATGGAGTTCAGTAAGAAAACCAAAATGTTCGACATGGTAGACTGGTTAGCAAGGTTAGGCTGCCTGGGATCCAGGTAGAACTTGACATTTAGGTCCAAACTTTTCTTGAATATCGGAGACAGGGTGTGACAGTTGGCATTTGTTCATTAAACTTGGAGACCTGTGACCAGTGGCGCTGCTCACAAAGATCAATAGTGGGTCCACTGCCTTTTGTTACTTATACAAATCATTTGCCCTTGAGTATATGAAGTCTTGTCAGTATGTTTGTAGATAACTCCAAATTTGGTGGTGTAGTCGACAGTGAGGACTGATCTCTCAGAATATAATGGGAACTTAATTAGGTGAGGTGAGGAGTGTCAGATGGAGTTTATTTTAGATAAATGTGAGGTGTTGCATTTTGGCAAGAAAAATCAGGCCCAGACATACAGGTAGGATCCTGTTGAAAAATGCCAGTCAAGGAGAACTCCATAGAAATTATCGAATCCCTACAGTTAGGAAACAGGATTTTCGGCCCATCGAGGCCACACCGTCCCTCTAAATAGTATCCCACTGAACGAACCCCAACCCTATCCCTCTCAGCCTGCATTTCCCATGGCTCATGCACCTTGCCCTCACATCCAAGGATAGTATGAGCAAATTAGGATGGCCAACCTACCCTTATCTGTATATCGTTATACTGTCGGAGGGAAACATAGCACCCGAGGAAGCTCACACAGTCACGGGGAGAATGTACAAACTCCACACAGCCAGTCATTCAAGGATGGAATTAAACCCCGATCGCTGCCCTGTGAGGCACCTTGTGGTGCAGGTTCTCTGTTCCTTGAAATTGCCGTCACAAGTAGACAGCGCAGTGAAGAAGGCACTCAGTGTTCTTCCCTTTATTGGTGCGTGCTTTGAGTCTAAGCATTTGCATGATGCCTTGCATCTGTACAGCACATTGGTTTGGCCACCTTTGTAATATTGCCTTTAATTCTGGTCAACCTGCTGTCGGAAAGATGTGAGGGACAACATTTTCACTCAGAGTCTGCTGCGTGTATGGATTGAACAGCCAAAAGAGGTGGTGGAGGCAGATACAGTTACACCATTTAAAAGGCATTTGGATGGGTATGTGCATGGGAAGGGTTTAGAGGGAGATGGGACAACTGCTGGCTAGGGGGACGAGATTAATTTCGGATATTTGGTTGGTATAGATGACCAGACCGAAGGATCATTTTCCATGCTATACATCTCTGAGAGTCTATTGACTCTTGAGTGTATAACACGGGAACAGGAGGAGGCTATTCAGCTTCTGAAGTCTGTCAGTCAGCTGGTTTGCTCAATTACTGACAGTAAAATACAAAAATAAATCATTCAGATTTTGATGCTGTTTTACAGAAACAGGAGAAAGGCTTTTAGTCAAGAAAAGCTGTAAACAATGTGAAGAGGCCATTCAGTCCCTCACCTTCATTCCACAGGAGCAGCAGGTGAGCACAGAGCTATTGGAGCCTGTTACTCAGGAGCAGGAGGAGGACATCAATATACACAAAACTTCGATTAGGGGGCAGTCACTCAACTGCTTGAGACTGGGACACAGGAACAGGAGGGAGTCATTCAACTGCTCGTGACTGGGACACAGGAACAGAAGGGAGTCACTCAACTGCTCGAGACTGGGACACAGGAACAGGAGGGAGTCTCTCAACTGCTCGAGAATGGGACACAGGAACAGGAGGGAGTCACTCAGCCGCTTGAGACTGGGACACAGGAACAGGAGGGAGTCACTCAGCTGCTCGAGACTGGGACACAGGAACAGGAGGGAGTCATTCAACTGCTCGAGACTGGGACACAGGAACAGGAGGGAGTCACTCAACTGTTCGAGACTGGGACACAGGAACAGAAGGGAGTCACTCAACTGCTCGAGACTGGGACACAGGAACAGGAGGGAGTCTCTCAACTGCTCGAGACTGGGACACAGGAACAGGAGGGAGTCACTCAACTGCTCGAGACTGGGACACAGGAACAGAAGGGTGTCATTCAACTGCTCGAGACTGGGACACAGGAACAGGAGGGAGTCACTCAACTGCTCGAGACTGGGACACAGGAACAGAAGGGTGTCATTCAACTGCTCGAGACTGGGACACAGGAACAGAAGGGAGTCACTCAACTGCTCGAGACTGGGACACAGGAACAGGAGGGAGTCTCTCAACTGCTCGAGACTGGGACACAGGAACAGAAGGGTGTCATTCAACTGCTCGAGACTGGGACACAGGAACAGGAGGGAGTCACTCAACTGCTCGTGACTGGGACACAGGAACAGGAGGGAGTCACTCAACTGCTCGAAACTGGGACACAATAACATGAGAGAGTCATTCAACTGCTTGAGACTGGGACACAGGAACAGGAGGGAGTCACTCAACTGCTCAAAACTGGGACACAATAACATGAGAGAGTCATTCAACTGCTCGAGACTGGGACACAGTTACAGGAGGGAGTCACTCAACTGCTTGAGACTGGGTCACAGGAACAGGAGGGAGTCACTCAACTGCTCGTGACTGGGACACAGGAACAGGAGGGAATCACTCAACTGCTCGAGACTGGGACACAGGGACAGGAGGGAGTCACTCAACTGCTCGAGACTGGGACACAGGAACAGAAGGGTGTCATTCAACTGCTCGAGACTGGGACACAGTTACAGGAGGGAGTCACTCAACTGCTCGTGACTGGGTCACAGGAACAGGAGGGAGTCACTCAACTGCTCGAGACTGGGACACAGGAACAGAAGGGTGTCATTCAACTGCTCGAGACTGGGACACAGGAACAGGAAGGAGTCACTCAACCGCTCGAGACTGGGACACAGGAACAGGAGAGAGTCATTCAACTGCATGAGACTGGGATACAGGGACAGGAGGGAGTCATTCAACTGCTCGAGACTGGGAAACAGGAACAGGAGGGAGTCACTCAACTGCTCGAAACTGGGACACAATAACATGAGAGAGTCATTCAACTGCTTGAGACTGGGACACTGTTACAGGAGGGAGTCACTCAACTGCTTGAGACTGGGTCACAGGAACAGGAGGGAGTCACTCAACTGCTCAAAACTGGAACACAAGGAAATCTAGAGGCTTGTGAGGCCCGAGGATCCTGTTACGCAGGAACAGGAGGAGGAGACTCACTCCCCACCAGTATGGGACACTGGGAGAGAAGGGGAGTTTGCTTGGAACAAAAACAAATATATGAATAAGTTGCATGAATGGTCCACTCAATCCTGCCCCACCATTCACTAAGACCACGGCTGATCTGATGGTGATTCCCTCATTCCATTTTACAGAGTTGCCCCTCTCTGCAGCCTCTGCTCCATTTGTTGGTCATGTTACAGACCCAGATGCTGCAACAACAGTCACCATGACTCATCCAGAGGGCCGGGTCTAACTGGATGAGTCTGGATTTGAGGGATCCAATCACAAGAATGAAAACACAAAATAAAGGTATTGTCAGATGTTTAGTTCTCTCACATTCGCAATCCGACTCACATAACCAGCCCATCCATTATGCTTTCAGGATGGAGCACTGTTTAGATCCGGCTGCAGTACTGCAGAATACAGCACAGCAATATCCAGAATGGAACTCTGTGCAGCCCACACCAATGTTGGATCTATAATCCTGGGCTAAATATCCAGAGTGTGGAGCTGTGCAGACCGCACTGGTTCATTCATATATAAACCCAGGCTGTTGCATTGTTCGGTAACACTGTGTTAGATCACTGCCCAGTGTGGGGAATCTTGCAGCCAATGTTGGAAGTGACAGGATGTGCTGCTCCCATCCATTTACAGCTCCATATCTCCACTGTGCCTTGACAAGGGGTGCCATGGATGTGAAAATCCCTGCGATTTAGAGATGTAAATGGAAACAGTTCAAATACCAACTACTCGAGACTGGGACACAGGAACAGGAGAGAGTCATTCAACTGCATGAGACTGGGATACAGGGACAGGAGGGAGTATTAAGGCGAGTATCACACCAGTATTTAAAGTTGAAATACCTGAGATAATATCCAAAGAGGTTTCGTGAATGGTGCAAAGTAGTTATAGAGGGGTGGTAATGTTATAGTGGTGGCATTAAAATCAACAATGTGAATTAGAGGAAGAAATATGCAGGGGGACTGGGGAGACTTGCAGGAACAATAGTGTTGTTATAATAGGTGATTTCAATTTTCCTAACATAGACTTCCATATGGTTAAGAACTTAGATGGAACGTAATTTGTTAAGTGTGTTCAGGAAAGATTCCACAATTGGGACAAGGGCGTATGTTGTTGGAGTTAGACAGGGGATTGCAGGGGATGATTGGAGTTGTTTGTTTCCAGATAAAAGGATCCCGGGCAAGTGAGAGGGCTTTAAAAGTGAGATAGCTCAAGTTCACGGTTTCCATTTTCCTGTGAGGGTGAAGGTTATGTGAGACGGAAAGAGAGAACTCTGGATGTCAAGAGATATTGAGGCTTTGACCAGAAAAAAGGAGGCGTGGCTCATGTTCAGGCAGCTCATATCAAGGGAATCCCTGGAGGTATATACAGGGGATAGAGGAGTTTACTGAAGAAGGATATCAGCAAGGTCATAAGGGTGTATGAGTTAGTCTTGGCTGAGAAGATTAGAGTGAGTCCAAATTCAGTAAAGTAAAGATAAAGAGCAACTAGAGAGAGAATAGGTAGCTTTAAAATCCAAAACCAGCATGCATGTGTAAAACCCCAAGAGATGGGTGAAGTCCTCAATTTCCCCTCTGTGTTTATCATGAAGAAAGACATGAATACCTGTGACCTTTAGGAGGTTAGTTGTGATACCTTGGTACTCTTCATATCACAGTATAGTTGCTGTTGGATATATTAGAACTCACAAAGTCAGACAAATCTCTTGGTCCTGACCAGGTATATCTGAGAGCAATGTAAGAGGCGAAAGAAAAAGCTTAGGGACCAAGATCCCGGAAGACTGGGCGGTAGCAAATGTTGTGCCCTTATTCAAGAAGATCTGCAAAGAAAAGCCGAGGAAATATAAACCAGTAAGCTTCACACCTGTTTTCGGTAAACCGCTTGAGAAGGTTCTGAGAGATAAGATGTGCATGCATTTGGAAAGACAGAGTTTGACTTGGAGCAGTCAGCATTGCTTTGTGCGTGGCAGATCATGCCTTACAAATTTTGTAGATAATAACAAATTTGTTGGTGTCGTTGACAGTGATGAACGATCTCTCAGACCACATTGGGACTTTGTTTAGGTGAACCGAGGAGTGGCAGATCGAGTTTATTTTAGTTAAATGTGAGGTGTAGCATTTTGGCAAGACATATCAAGGCAAGACATATAGGTAGGGTCCTGTCGAAAGCTGCCAATCAAGGAGAATTCCATAGAAGTTATCGAATCCCTACAGTGAGGAAACAGGCTTTTCGGCCCATCGAGGCCACACCGACCCTCTAAACAGTATCCCACTAGACAAACCCCTACTCTATCCCTCTGAACCTGCATTTCCCATGGCTAATCCACCTCGCCTGCACATCCCTGGGTACTTTACTCAATTTAGCATGGCCAATCTACACTTATCTGTATATCTTTATACTGTCGGAGGAAAACATAACATCCGGAGGAAACTCGTTCAGAGACGGGGAGAATGTGCAAACTCCACACAGGCAGTCATTCAAGGATGGAATTACACCCAGGTCGCTGCGCTCTGAAGCAGCAATGCTAGTCACTGAGCTACTGTGTCACCTTGTGGTTCAGGTTCTCCGTTCCTTGAAAGTGCTGTCACAGGTAAACAGTGTAGTGAAGAAGGCACTTGGTGATCTTCCCTTTATTGGTCCGTGCTTTGTGTCTAAACATTTTCACGACGCGTTGCATCTGTACAGGACATTGGTTTGGCCACTTTTGTAATATTGCCTTTAATTCCAGTTTCTCTGCCGTCGGAAAGATGTTGTCAAACTTGAAAGGGTACAGAAGAGATTTAAAAGAATGTTGCAGGTGTTGGAGGGTTAGAGTTACAGGGAGAGTTTGGATAGGCTGGGGCTATTTTCAAGTGTTGAGGCTGAGGAGCGACCTTAAAGGGGTTTATAAAATCATGAGGGGCATAGATAAGGTAAACAGTCAATGTCTTTTCCCAGATAGGCGAGTCCAAAATTAGAAGACAAAGGTTTAAGGTGAGAGGGGAAAGATTTAAATAGGGACATGAGGGACAACATTTTCACACAGAGACTCCTGTGTGTATGGATTGAACAGACAAAAGAGGCGGTGGAGGCATGTACAGTTACACCATTTAAAAGGCATTTGGATGGATACATGCAGGAGAGATGTTCAGACGGAAATGGGCCAAATGCTGGCAAGGGGAACGAGATTTATTTAGGATATTTGGTTTGGCATAGACGACCGGACTGAAGGATCGTTTTCTGCACTGTACATCTCTGAGACTCTATTGCCTTTTGAGTGTATAACACAGGAACAGGAGGAGGCTACTCAGCTTCTGAATTCTGTCAGTCAGATTGTTTGCTCAATTACTGAGAGCAAAATACAAAAATACATTATTCAGATTTTGATGGTGATTTACAGAATCAGGAGAATTGCTTTTAGTCAACAGAAGCTGTAATGAATGTGAAGAGGCTATTCAGTCCCTCAGTTCCATTCCACAGGAGCAGGAGGTGAGCACAGAGCTATTGGAGCATGTTACACAGGAACAGGAGGAGGACATCCATTTTCACAGACTTGGGATCAGGAAGCAGTCATTCAACTGCTCGAGGCTGGGACACAGGAACAGGAGGGAGTCACTCAACTGCTCGAGGCTGGGACACGGGAACAGGAGGGAGTCACACAACTGCTCGAGACTGGGACACAGGGACAGGAGGGAGTCACTCAACTGTTCGAGACTGGGACACAGGAACAGGAGGGAGTCACTCAAATGCTCGAGACTGGAACACAGGAAGAGAAGGGTGTCATTCAACTGCTCGAGGCTGGGACATAGGAACAGGAGTGAGTCACTCAACTGCTTGAGACTGGGACACAGGAACAGGAGGGAGTCACTCAACTGCTTGAGACTGGGACACAGGAACAGGAGGCGGTCATTCAACTGCTTGAGACTGGGACACAGGAACAGGAGGGAGTCACTCAACTGCTTGAGACTGGGACACAGGAACAGAAGGGTGTCATTCAACTGCTTGAGACTGGGACACAGGAACAGGAGGGTGTCATTCAACTAATTGAGACGGGGACACAGGAACAGGAGGCGGTCATTCAACTGCTTGAGACGGGGACATGGGAACAGGAGGGAGTCACTCAACTGCTCGAGACTGGGACACAGGAACAGGAGGGAGTCACTCAACTGCTCGAGACTGGGACACAGGAACAGGAGGAAGTCACTCAACTGCTCGCGACTGGGACACAGGAACAGGAGGGAGTCATTCAACTACTTGAGGCTGGGACATAGGAACAGGAGGGAGTCACTCAACTGCTTGAGACTGGGACATGGGAACAGGAGGGAGTCACTCAACTGCTCGAGACTGGGACACAGGGACAGGAGGGTGTCATTCAACTGCTTGAGACTGGGACACACGAACAGGAGGCGGGCATTCAACTGCTTGAGACTGGGACACAGGAACAGGAGGGAGTCACTCAACTGCTTGAGACTGGGACACAGGAACAGAAGGGTGTCATTCAACTGCTTGAGACTGGGACACAGGATCAGGAGGGTGTCATTCAACTGCTTGAGACAGGGACACAGGAACAGGAGGGTGTCATTCAACTGCTTGAGACTGGGACACAGGAACAGGAGGGAGTCACTCAACTGCTCGAGACTGGGACACAGGAACAGAAGGGTGTCATTCAACCGCTCGAGGCTGGGACATAGGAACAGGAGGGAGTCACTCAACTGCTTGAGACTGGGACATGGGAACAGGAGGGAGTCACTCAACTGCTCGAGACTGGGACACAGGAACAGGAGGGTGTCATTCAACTGCTTGAGACTGGGACACAGGAACAGGAGGGTGTCATTCAACTGCTTGAGACTCGGATACAGGAACAGGAGGGAGTCACTCAACTGCTCGAGACTGGGACACAGGAACAGGAGGGAGTCACTCAACTGCTTGAGACTGGGACACAGGAACAGAAGGGTGTCATTCAACTGCTCAAGACTGGGACACAGGAACAGGAGGGAGTCACTCAACTGCTCGAGACTGGGACATAGGAACAGGAGGGAGTCACTCAACTTCTCGAGACTGGGGCACAGGGACAGGAGGGAGTCACTCAACTGCTTGAGACTGGGAATGGGAACAGGAGGGAGTCACTCAACTGCTCGAGACTGGGACACAGGAACAGGAGGGAGTCACTCAACTGCTCGAGAGTGGGACACAGGAACAGGAGGGTGTCATTCAACTGCTTGAGACTGGGACACAGGAACAGGAGGGAGTCACTCAACTTCTCGAGACTGGGACACAGGGACAGGAGGGAGTCACTCAACTGCTTGAGACTGGGAATGGGAACAGGAGGGAGTCACTCAACTGCTCGAGACTGGGACACAGGAACAGGAGGGAGTCACTCAACTGCTCGAGACTGGGACACAGGAACAGGAGGGTGTCATTCAACTGCTTGAGACTCGGACGCAGGAACAGGAGGCGGGCATTCAACTGCTTGAGACTGGGACACAGGAACAGGAGGGAGTCACTCAACTGCTTGAGACTGGGAATGGGAACAGGAGGGAGTCACTCAACTGCTTGAGACTGGGACACAGGAACAGAAGGGTGTCATTCAACTGCTCAAGACTGGGACACAGGAACAGGAGGGAGTCACTCAACTGCTCGAGACTGGGACACAGGAACAGGAGAGAGTCACTCAACTGCTTCAGACTGGGACACAGGAACAGGAGGGAGTCACTCAACTACTCGAGATTGGGGGACAGGGACAGGAGGGCGTCACTCAACTGCTTGAGACTGGGAATGGGAACAGGAGGGAGTCACTCAAATGCTCGAGACTGGGACACAGGAACAGGAGGGTGTCATTCAACTGCTCGAGGCTGGAACACAGGAACAGGAGGCGGTCATTCAACTGCTTGAGACTGGGACACAGGAACAGGAGGGAGTCACTCAACTGCTTGAGACTGGGACACAGGAACAGAAGGGTGTCATTCAACTGCTTGAGACTGGGACACAGGAACAGGAGGGTGTCATTCAACTAATTGAGACTGGGACACAGGAACAGGAGGGAGTCATTCAACTGTTTGAGACGGGGACATGGGAACAGGAGGGAGTCACTCAACTGCTCGAGACTGGGACACAGGAACAGGAGGGAGTCACTCAACTGCTCGAGACTGGGACACAGGAACAGGAGGAAGTCACTCAACTGCTCGCGACTGGGACACAGGAACAGGAGGGAGTCATTCAACTACTTGAGGCTGGGACATAGGAACAGGAGGGAGTCACTCAACTGCTTGAGACTGGGACACAGGGACAGGAGGGCGTCACTCAACTGTTCGAGACTGGGACACAGGAACAGGAGGGAGTCACTCAACCGCTTGAGACTGGGACACAGGAACAGGAGGGAGTCACTCAGCTGCTCGAGACTGGGACACAGGGACAGGAGGGAGTCATTCAACTGCTCGAGACTGGGACACAGGAACAGGAGGGAGTCACTCAACTGTTCGAGACTGGGACACAGGAACAGAAGGGAGTCACTCAACTGCTCGAGACTGGGACACAGGAACAGGAGGGAGTCTCTCAACTGCTCGAGACTGGGACACAGGAACAGGAGGGAGTCACTCAACTGCTCGGGACTGGGACACAGGAACAGAAGGCTGTCATTCAACTGCTCGAGAATGGGACACAGGAACAGGAGGGAGTCACTCAACTGCTCGAGACTGGGACACAGGAACAGAATGGTGTCATTCAACTGCTCGAGACTGGGACACAGGAACAGAAGGGAGTCACTCAACTGCTCGAGACTGGGACACAGGAACAGGAGGGAGTCTCTCAACTGCTCGAGACTGGGACACAGGAACAGAAGGGTGTCATTCAACTGCTCGAGACTGGGACACGGGAACAGGAGGGAGTCACTCAACTGCTCGTGACTGGGACACAGGAACAGGAGGGAGTCACTCAACTGCTCGAAACTGGGACACAATAACATGAGAGAGTCATTCAACTGCTTGAGACTGGGACACAGGAACAGGAGGGAGTCACTCAACTGCTCAAAACTGGGACACAATAACATGAGAGAGTCATTCAACTGCTCGAGACTGGGACACAGTTACAGGAGGGAGTCACTCAACTGCTTGAGACTGGGTCACAGGAACAGGAGGGAGTCACTCAACTGCTCGTGACTGGGACACAGGAACAGGAGGGAATCACTCAACTGCTCGAGACTGGGACACAGGGACAGGAGGGAGTCACTCAACTGCTCGAGACTGGGACACCGGAACAGAAGGATGTCATTCAACTGCTCGAGACTGGGACACAGTTACAGGAGGGAGTCACTCAACTGCTCCTAACTGGGTCACAGGAACAGGAGGGAGTCACTCAACTGCTCGAGACTGGGACACAGGAACAGAAGGGTGTCATTCAACTGCTCGAGACTGGGACACAGGAACAGGAGGGAGTCACTCAACTGCTCGAGACTGGGACACAGGAACAGGAAGGAGTCACTCAACCGCTCGAGACTGGGACACAGGAACAGGAGAGAGTCATTCAACTGCTCGAGACTGGGATACAGGGATAGGAGGGAGTCATTCAACTGCTCGAGACTGGGAAACAGGAACAGGAGGGAGTCACTCAACTGCTCGAAACTGGGACACAATAACATGAGAGAGTCATTCAACTGCTTGAGACTGGGACACAGTTACAGGAGGGAGTCACTCAACTGCTTGAGACTGGGTCACAGGAACAGGAGGGAGTCACTCAACTGCTCAAAACTGGAACACAAGGAAATCTAGAGGCTTGTGAGGCCCGAGGATCCTGTTACGCAGGAACAGGAGGAGGAGACTCACTCCCCACCAGTATGGGACACTGGGAGAGAAGGGGAGTTTGCTTGGAACAAAAACAAATATATGAATAAGTTGCATGAATGGTCCACTCAATCCTGCCCCACCATTCACTAAGACCACGGCTGATCTGATGGTGATTCCCTCATTCCATTTTACAGAGTTGCCCCTCTCTGCAGCCTCTGCTCCATTTGTTGGTCATGTTACAGACCCAGATGCTGCAACAACAGTCACCATGACTCATCCAGAGGGCCGGGTCTAACTGGATGAGTCTGGATTTGAAGGATCCAATCACAAGAATGAAAACACAAAATAAAGGTATTGTCAGATGTTTAGTTCTCTCACATTCGCAATCCGACTCACATAACCAGCCCATCCATTATGCTTTCAGGATGGAGCACTGTTTAGATCCGGCTGCAGTACTGCAGAATACAGCACAGCAATATCCAGAATGGAACTCTGTGCAGCCCACACCAATGTTGGATCTATAATCCTGGGCTAAATATCCAGAGTGTGGAGCTGTGCAGACCGCACTGGTTCATTCATATATAAACCCAGGCTGTTGCATTGTTCGGTAACACTGTGTTAGATCACTGCCCAGTGTGGGGAATCTTGCAGCCAATGTTGGAAGTGACAGGATGTGCTGCTCCCATCCATTTACAGCTCCATATCTCCACTGTGCCTTGACAAGGGGTGCCATGGATGTGAAAATCCCTGCGATTTAGAGATGTAAATGGAAACAGTTCAAATACCAACTACTCGAGACTGGGACACAGGAACAGGAGAGAGTCATTCAACTGCATGAGACTGGGATACAGGGACAGGAGGGAGTATTAAGGCGAGTATCACACCAGTATTTAAAGTTGAAATACCTGAGATAATATCCAAAGAGGTTTCGTGAATGGTGCAAAGTAGTTATAGAGGGGTGGTAATGTTATAGTGGTGGCATTAAAATCAACAATGTGAATTAGAGGAAGAAATATGCAGGGGGACTGGGGAGACTTGCAGGAACAATAGTGTTGTTATAATAGGTGATTTCAATTTTCCTAACATAGACTTCCATATGGTTAAGAACTTAGATGGAACGTAATTTGTTAAGTGTGTTCAGGAAAGATTCCACAATTGGGACAAGGGCGTATGTTGTTGGAGTTAGACAGGGGATTGCAGGGGATGATTGGAGTTGTTTGTTTCCAGATAAAAGGATCCCGGGCAAGTGAGAGGGCTTTAAAAGTGAGATAGCTCAAGTTCACGGTTTCCATTTTCCTGTGAGGGTGAAGGTTATGTGAGACGGAAAGAGAGAACTCTGGATGTCAAGAGATATTGAGGCATTGACCAGAAAAAAGGAGGCGTGGCTCATGTTCAGGCAGCTCATATCAAGGGAATCCTGGAGGTATATACAGGGGATAGAGGAGTTTACTGAAGAAGGATATCAGCAAGGTCATAAGGGTGTATGAGTTAGTCTTGGCTGAGAAGATTAGAGTGAGTCCAAATTCAGTAAAGTAAAGATAAAGAGCAACTAGAGAGAGAATAGGTAGCTTTAAAATCCAAAACCAGCATGCATGTGTAAAACCCCAAGAGATGGGTGAAGTCCTCAATTTCCCCTCTGTGTTTATCATGAAGAAAGACATGAATACCTGTGACCTTTAGGAGGTTAGTTGTGATACCTTGGTACTCTTCATATCACAGTATAGTTGCTGTTGGATATATTAGAACTCACAAAGTCAGACAAATCTCTTGGTCCTGACCAGGTATATCTGAGAGCAATGTAAGAGGCGAAAGAAAAAGCTTAGGGACCAAGATCCTGGAAGACTGGGCGGTAGCAAATGTTGTGCCCTTATTCAAGAAGATCTGCAAAGAAAAGCCGAGGAAATATAAACCAGTAAGCTTCACACCTGTTTTCGGTAAACCACTTGAGAAGGTTCTGAGAGATAAGATGTGCATGCATTTGGAAAGACAGAGTTTGACTTGGAGCAGTCAGCATTGCTTTGTGCGTGGCAGATCATGCCTTACAAATTTTGTAGATAATAACAAATTTGTTGGTGTCGTTGACAGTGATGAACGATCTCTCAGACCACATTGGGACTTTGTTTAGGTGAACCGAGGAGTGGCAGATCGAGTTTATTTTAGTTAAATGTGAGGTGTAGCATTTTGGCAAGACATATCAAGGCAAGACATATAGGTAGGGTCCTGTCGAAAGCTGCCAATCAAGGAGAATTCCATAGAAGTTATCGAATCCCTACAGTGAGGAAACAGGCTTTTCGGCCCATCGAGGCCACACCGACCCTCTAAACAGTATCCCACTAGACAAACCCCTACTCTATCCCTCTGAACCTGCATTTCCCATGGCTAATCCACCTCGCCTGCACATCCCTGGGTACTTTACTCAATTTAGCATGGCCAATCTACACTTATCTGTATATCTTTATACTGTCGGAGGAAAACATAACATCCGGAGGAAACTCGTTCAGAGACGGGGAGAATGTGCAAACTCCACACAGGCAGTCATTCAAGGATGGAATTACACCCAGGTCGCTGCGCTCTGAAGCAGCAATGCTAGTCACTGAGCTACTGTGTCACCTTGTGGTTCAGGTTCTCCGTTCCTTGAAAGTGCTGTCACAGGTAAACAGTGTAGTGAAGAAGGCACTTGGTGATCTTCCCTTTATTGGTCCGTGCTTTGTGTCTAAACATTTTCACGACGCGTTGCATCTGTACAGGACATTGGTTTGGCCACTTTTGTAATATTGCCTTTAATTCCAGTTTCTCTGCCGTCGGAAAGATGTTGTCAAACTTGAAAGGGTACAGAAGAGATTTAAAAGAATGTTGCAGGTGTTGGAGGGTTAGAGTTACAGGGAGAGTTGGGATAGGCTGGGGCTATTTTCAAGTGTTGAGGGTGAGGAGCGACCTTAAAGGGGTTTATAAAATCATGAGGGGCATAGATAAGGTAAACAGTCAATGTCTTTTCCCAGATAGGCGAGTCCAAAATTAGAAGACAAAGGTTTAAGGTGAGAGGGGAAAGATTTAAATAGGGACATGAGGGACAACATTTTCACACAGAGACCGCTGCGTGTATGGATTGAACAGACAAAAGAGGCGGTGGAGGCATGTACAGTTACACCATTTAAAAGGCATTTGGATGGATACATGCAGGAGAGATGTTCAGACGGAAATGGGCCAAATGCTGGCAAGGGGAACGAGATTTATTTAGGATATTTGGTTTGGCATAGACGACCGGACTGAAGGATCGTTTTCTGCACTGTACATCTCTGAGACTCTATTGCCTTTTGAGTGTATAACACAGGAACAGGAGGAGGCTACTCAGCTTCTGAATTCTGTCAGTCAGATTGTTTGCTCAATTACTGAGAGCAAAATACAAAAATACATTATTCAGATTTTGATGGTGATTTACAGAATCAGGAGAATTGCTTTTAGTCAACAGAAGCTGTAATGAATGTGAAGAGGCTATTCAGTCCCTCAGTTCCATTCCACAGGAGCAGGAGGTGAGCACAGAGCTATTGGAGCATGTTACACAGGAACAGGAGGAGGACATCCATTTTCACAGACTTGGGATCAGGAAGCAGTCATTCAACTGCTCGAGGCTGGGACACAGGAACAGGAGGGAGTCACTCAACTGCTCGAGGCTGGGACACGGGAACAGGAGGGAGTCACTCAACTGCTCGAGACTGGGACACAGGGACAGGAGGGAGTCACTCAACTGTTCGAGACTGGGACACAGGAACAGGAGGGAGTCACTCAAATGCTCGAGACTGGAACACATGAAGAGAAGGGTGTCATTCAACTGCTCGAGGCTGGGACATAGGAACAGGAGTGAGTCACTCAACTGCTTGAGACTGGGTCACAGGAACAGGAGGGAGTCACTCAGCTGCTTGAGACTGGGACACAGGAACAGGAGGCGGTCATTCAACTGCTTGAGACTGGGACGCAGGAACAGGAGGGAGTCACTCAACTGCTTGAGACTGGGACACAGGAACAGAAGGGTGTCATTCAACTGATTGAGACTGGGACACAGGAACAGGAGGGTGTCATTGAACTAATTGAGACTGGGACACAGGAACAGGAGGCGGTCATTCAACTGCTTGAGACGGGGACATGGGAACAGGAGGGAGTCACTCAACTGCTCGAGACTGGGACACAGGAACAGGAGGGAGTCACTCAACTGCTCGAGACTGGGACACAGGAACAGGAGGAAGTCACTCAACTGCTCGCGACTGGGACACAGGAACAGGAGGGAGTCATTCAACTACTTGAGGCTGGGACATAGGAACAGGAGGGAGTCACTCAACTGCTTGAGACTGGGACATGGGAACAGGAGGGAGTCACTCAACTGCTCGAGACTGGGACACAGGGACAGGAGGGTGTCATTCAACTGCTTGAGACTGGGACACACGAACAGGAGGCGGGCATTCAACTGCTTGAGACTGGGACACAGGAACAGGAGGGAGTCACTCAACTGCTTGAGACTGGGACACAGGAACAGAAGGGTGTCATTCAACTGCTTGAGACTGGGACACAGGAACAGGAGGGTGTCATTCAACTGCTTGAGACAGGGACACAGGAACGGGAGGATGTCATTCAACTGCTTGAGACTGGGACACAGGAACAGGAGGGAGTCACTCAACTGCTCGAGACTGGGACACAGGAACAGAAGGGTGTCATTCAACCGCTCGAGGCTGGGACATAGGAACAGGAGGGAGTCACTCAACTGCTTGAGACTGGGACATGGGAACAGGAGGGAGTCACTCAACTGCTCGAGACTGGGACACAGGAACAGGAGGGTGTCATTCAACTGCTTGAGACTGGGACACAGGAACAGGAGGGTGTCATTCAACTGCTTGAGACTCGGATACAGGAACAGGAGGCGGGCATTCAACTGCTTGAGACTGGGACACAGGAACAGGAGGGAGTCACTCAACTGCTTGAGACTGGGACACAGGAACAGAAGGGTGTCATTCAACTGCTCAAGACTGGGACACAGGAACAGGAGGGAGTCACTCAACTGCTCGAGACTGGGACATAGGAACAGGAGGGAGTCACTCAACTTCTCGAGACTGGGGCACAGGGACAGGAGGGAGTCACTCAACTGCTTGAGACTGGGAATGGGAACAGGAGGGAGTCACTCAACTGCTCGAGACTGGGACACAGGAACAGGAGGGAGTCACTCAACTGCTCGAGACTGGGACACAGGAACAGGAGGGTGTCATTCAACTGCTTGAGACTGGGACACAGGAACAGGAGGGAGTCACTCAACTTCTCGAGACTGGGACACAGGGACAGGAGGGAGTCACTCAACTGCTTGAGACTGGGAATGGGAACAGGAGGGAGTCACTCAACTGCTCGAGACTGGGACACAGGAACAGGAGGGAGTCACTCAACTGCTCGAGACTGGGACACAGGAACAGGAGGGTGTCATTCAACTGCTTGAGACTCGGACGCAGGAACAGGAGGCGGGCATTCAACTGCTTGAGACTGGGACACAGGAACAGGAGGGAGTCACTCAACTGCTTGAGACTGGGAATGGGAACAGGAGGGAGTCACTCAACTGCTTGAGACTGGGACACAGGAACAGAAGGGTGTCATTCAACTGCTCAAGACTGGGACACAGGAACAGGAGGGAGTCACTCAACTGCTCGAGACTGGGACACAGGAACAGGAAGGAGTCACTCAACTGCTTGAGACTGGGACACAGGAACAGGAGGGAGTCACTCAACTTCTCGAGACTGGGGCACAGGGACAGGAGGGCGTCACTCAACTGCTTGAGACTGGGAATGGGAACAGGAGGGAGTCACTCAACTGCTCGAGACTGGGACACAGGAACAGGAGGGTGTCATTCAACTGCTCGAGGCTGGAACACAGGAACAGGAGGCGGTCATTCAACTGCTTGAGACTGGGACACAGGAACAGGAGGGAGTCACTCAACTGCTTGAGACTGGGACACAGGAACAGAAGGGTGTCATTCAACTGCTTGAGACTGGGACACAGGAACAGGAGGAATTCACTCAACTGGTCGCGACTGGGACACAGGAACAGGAGGCGGTCATTCAACTGCTTGAGACGGGGACATGGGAACAGGAGGGAGTCACTCAACTGCTCGAGAATGGGACACAGGAACAGGAGGGAGTCACTCAACAGCTCGAGACTGGGACACAGGAACAGGAGGAAGTCACTCAACTGCTCGCGACTGGGACACAGGAACAGGAGGGAGTCATTCAACTACTTGAGGCTGGGACATAGGAACAGGAGGGAGTCACTCAACTGCTTGAGACTGGGACATGGGAACAGGAGGGAGTCACTCAACTGCTCGAGACTGGGACACAGGGACAGGAGGGTGTCATTCAACTGCTTGAGACTGGGACACACGAACAGGAGGCGTGCATTCAACTGCTTGAGACTGGGACACAGGAACAGGAGGGAGTCACTCAACTGCTTGAGACTGTGACACAGGAACAGAAGGGTGTCATTCAACTGCTTGAGACTGGGACACAGGAACAGGAGGGTGTCATTCAACTGCTTGAGACAGGGACACAGGAACAGGAGGGTGTCATTCAACTGCTTGAGACTGGGACACAGGAACAGGAGGGAGTCACTCAACTGCTCGAGACTGGGACACAGGAACAGAAGGGTGTCATTCAACCGCTCGAGGCTGGGACATAGGAACAGGAGGGAGTCACTCAACTGCTTGAGACTGGGACATGGGAACAGGAGGGAGTCACTCAACTGCTCGAGACTGGGACACAGGAACAGGAGGGAGACATTCAACTGCTTGAGACTGGGACACAGGAACAGGAGGGAGTCACTCAACTGCTTGAGACTGGGACAGAGGAACAGGAGGGAGTCACTCAACTGCTTGAGACTGGGACACAGGAACAGGAGGGAGTCAATCAACTGCTCGAGACTGGGACACAGGAACAGAAGGGAGTCACTCAACTGCTCGAGACTGGGACATAGGAACAGGAGGGTGTCATTCAACTGCTTGGGACTTGGACATGGGAACAGGAGGGAGTCATTCAACTGCTCGAGACTGGGACACAGGAACAGGAGGGTGTCATTCAACTGCTTGGGACTGGGACATGGGAACAGGAGGGAGTCATTCAACTGCTTGAGACTGGGACACAGGAACAGGAGGGTGTCACTCAACTGCTTGAGACTGGGACACAGGAACAGGAGGGTGTCATTCAACTGCTTGAGACTGGAACACAGGAACAGGAGGCGGTCATTCAACTGCTTGAGACTGGGACGCAGGAACAAGAGTGGGTCTTTCAACTGCTTGAGCCTGGGACACAGGAACAAGAGGGAGTCACTCAACTCCTTGAGACTGGGACACAGGAACAGGAGGGAGTCACTCAACTGCTCGAAACTGGGACACAGGAGCAGGAGGGAGTCACTCATCTACTTGAGACTGCGACATGGGAACAGGAGGGAGTCACTCAACTGCTCGAGACTGGGATTCAGGAACAGGATGGAGTCATTCAACTGCTTGAGACTGGGACATGGGAACAGGAGGGAGTCACTCAACTGCTCGAGACTGGGACACAGGAACAGGATGGAGTCATTCAACCGCTTGAGACTGGGACACGGGAACAGGGAAAGGAACAGGAGGTCGTCACTCAACTGCTCGAAACTGGACCACAGGGAAATCTGTAGGCTAGTGAGGCCCCAGGATCCTGTTACACAGGAACAGGAGTAGCTGACTCACTTCCCACTAGTATGGGACATTGGGAGAGAAGAGGAGTTTGCTTGGAACAAACATAAATACATGAACAAGTTGGATTAGTGGTCCATTCAATCCTGCCCCAACATTCACGAAGACCACGGCTGATCTGATGGTGATTCCTTCATTCCATTTTACAGAGTTGCCCCTCTCTGCAGCCTCTGCTCCATTTGTTGGTCATGTTACAGACCCAGATGCTGCAACAACAATCACCATGACTCATCCAGAGGGTCGGGTCTAACTGGATGAGTCTGGATTTGAAGGTTCCAATAACAAGAATGAAAACACAAAATAAAGGTATAGCCAGATGTTTAGTTCTCTAACATTCGCAATCCAACTCACATAAACAGCCCATCCATAATGCATTCGGGATGGAGCACTGTGTAGATATGGCTCGTGTACTGCTGAATGCAACCCAACAATATCCAGAATGGAACTCTGTGCAGCCCACACCAATACTTAATCTTTATTCCTGGGATAAATGTCCAGTGTGGGGAGAAGTGCAGACCTCACTGGTTTATTCATATATAAACACAGGTTGTTCCAGTTTTCGGTAACACTGTGTTAGATCACTGCCCAGTGTGGGGAAACTTGCTGGAAGTGACAGGATGTGCAGCTCCCATCCAGTTACAGCAGCATATCTCCACTGTACCTTGACAAGTTTTGATGCAGATGTGAAAATCATTGCAAGGGAGAGATGTAAATGAAAACAGTTGAAACACCAATAGTTCTGATTAAGGCGAGTATCCTACAAGTAGTTAAAGATGAAATAACTGAGGTATTATCCGATGAGGTTCTGTGAATGGTACAAGGAAGTAAGAGGAGGTTCGTGATGTTGTAGTGGTTGCACTATAAGCCTCCAAATCATCAATGGGAATTAGAGGAACAAATATGCAGGGAAACTGGTGAGGGTAGCAGGAGCATTAGGATTGTCATAATAGGTGATTTAAATTTTCCTAACATAGACTGGGACATCCAGATGGTTAAGAACTTCGATGGAACGTAATTTCTTAAGTTTGTTCAAGAAAGTTTCCCAAGCAGTAAATAAAGGGTCCGACACGGGAAGGGACAAACTGTTGTGAAATAGGGATGGACAGGTGACGGTGGTAAAGTGGGGGAGTATTTTGGGAAAAGTAACTGGCGTTGTAGCAATTTTAAAATAGTTATGGGAGAGACCAAATTGGTCCACAGATTCAAGTTCTGAATTGGGCCAAGGCATATTTTGTTGGAATTAGACAGAGGATTGCAGGGGTTAATTGGAGTAGTTTGTTTTCAGGTAAAATGATATTAGTCACGAGGGAGGGCTGTAAAAGTGAGATAGCTCGAGTTCAAGGTTTACATGTTCCTGTGAGGGTGAAGGGAAAGTGAGGCTGGAAGAGAAAACCCTGGATGACAAGAGATATTAAGGCTCTAGCCAGCAAAAAGGAGGCGTGGTTCAGGTACAGGCAGCTGGAATTAAGGGAATCCCTGGAGGTATACAGGGGATACAGGAGTTTACTGAAGAAGGAAATCAGGAAGGCGAAAAGGGAGTATGAGATAGCCTTGGCTGAGACGATTAGGGTGAACCCAAGTTCACTATAGTAAAGAAAAAGAACAACTGGAGAGAGAATAGGACGCCTTAAAAACCAAAATAGGCACGCATGTGTAAAACTACAAGAGAGGTTGAGGTCCTCAATTTCCCCTCTGTGTTTACCATGAAGAAAGACATGAAGACTTGTGACCTTTGGGAGGTTAATTGTCATATCTTGGTACTGTCGAAATCACAGTAGAGGTGCTGCTGGACATATTAGAATGCACAAAGTCAGGAAAATCTCTTGGTCCTGACCAGATATATCCAAGAGGACTGCAAGAGGTGAGAGAAGACAGGGGCCAAGGTCCTGGAAGACTGGGCGGTAACAAATATATAGTGCCCTTCTTCAAGAAGGGCTGCAAATAAATGCCTGGGAAATACAGACCAGTAAGCTTCACATCTCTTTGCGGTAAACTACCTGAGAAGGTTCTGAGATACAAGATTGCATGCATTTGGAAAGACAGAGTTTGACTTGAAGCAGTCAGCATAGCTTTGTGCGTGGCAGATCATGCCTTACAAATTTTATTAGGGTTTTTTAAGGAAGTGACCAGGAAAGTTGTCGAGGGCAGGGCGGTCAACATAATCTATATGGATTTCAGTAAGGCCTTTCGTAAGATTCCACATGAAAGGCCGCTCTAGAAGGTTAGATCGCACAGACTCTAAGGTAAGCTGGCAATTTGGTTACGCAATTGGTTTGACATTATAAAGCAAAAAGCTATGGTGGAGGTATGCTTGTTGGACTGGAGGCCTGTGACTAGTGGAGTGCCTCAGGGGTCCGTACTGTCCCCATTGCTGTGTGTTATCGAGATCAATGATTTAGACGAGAGTGCACAATGCAGGTTAGTAAGTTTGCAGATGGCACTAAAATATTGAATGGTACAAGGAAGTAAGAGGGGGTTAGTGATGTTATAGTGGTATTGTTGACAGTGAGCAACATTATCAGAAATTGCAGCACTACCTTGATCAGCTGGGGAAGTGGGCTGAGAAAAAGCAAATGGAGTTTAATATAGATAAATGCTACATCTTTCATTTTGGAAAGTCAAATTCAGGTGGGAGTTTAATGGTGAATGAGAGGGCCTTGAGGAGTGTAGTGGAACAAAAGGATGTTGGATATCAGGTGCATGGTTGTCTGAATTTGAGTCGCAGATATACAGGACAGTGAAGAAGGTTGTTGGCACACTGGCCGACATCAGGGCATTGAGTATAGAAGTTGGGACGTTCTGTTGCCGTTGTACAGGATATTGGTAAGGCTGCAGTTGGAGTATTGTGTTCAGGTTTGTTCACCTTGCCCTAGAAAGGATATTATTGAACGAGAAAGAATGTACAAGAAATTTACAAAGATGTTTCCTGGGCTAAAGTGTCTGCGTTATAGGGAGAAGTTGGGCAGGTTAGAACATATTTCCTAACAGCGTAGAAAACTGAGGGGGATTATATTGAAGTGTACCTCTTATCAAATCATGAGAACCATGCATAGGGTGAATATTTCAATTTTTTTTGCAAGGTTGGGAAGCCAAGGACTAGAGGACATCTGTTAATGTTTGGAGGGGACAAAAATAAAAAGGAACCTGAGGGTCAACGTTTTTACACAGACTGTGTTTTGCCTTTGGACTGAGCTGCCAGTGGAAGTGGTTGAGGTGGGTACAATAACAACATTAAAAAGGTATTTGGATAAATACATGGATAAGAAAGAAGCAAGGGCAGGGAATTGGGGTGAGTGTGGATGCACATTTTGGTCGGCATCTACCAGTTGGGCCGAAGGACCTGTTTCCATGCAGTAGAATCATATGACTGTAAACATGTGTGTTTCAGGATAGAGACAGAGAGGGACAGACTGAGAAAAATGCCATGGAAAGATATGTTCACAGGTTTTAGAATGCTGATATGAAGACATTTCGATAGTATCATGCAACACGGGTCAGTATTATGAAGAATTATGAGTGAATGGAATAATGCTGTGAGTTCAGGCGATGGGGAGTTTTGAATGAGCATTTGTTCTGCAACTTTGTAACTGGGAGTGAGGACAGCAGAGTGTTCGGCTCATTGAACTGTATAAAACAGTAATTTGTCTCAGTGTCATTTTCATTGAGTGTGACAGAGGGATTGTCTGTACGAAGCTGAGCTCGTTTCCTGGTGCTATCCTATCGAACTCACCTCACTAAATATCACCCACCCCACCCACCTCTCATTGAATGCCAGCCCGATTCTCCCACCCATCATGATTGGAGGTACTCACAGTCGCCAGGATTTCCCTAGATATTCCGTGTTCCCTGTCACTGGTGCCATCTTTAAAAGGCCAAGGGGCACACGGCTAAGTTTTCTCAGTTTGGAGCTGCCGTGTACAGTTTACCCCGATCATGGCAGATAGTTTGTTGACGGTGCATGGTGTGCATAGTGGATGGGCTAGTGCAGAGAGGGGCCATTGCCTTCCCAGAGGGAGCCATACTACCAGACCCACCGAGCATGGTCTGTGCTCACCACCAAATTCAATGCAGCATCTGCGGCCTGAAGAAATATCCAGCAAAACAGGACAAGCATCAATAACCTTCCCCGCTCTGTCAGGGTAATTGGTCTCTCTACTCCCTCACACTCATTGTATATCTGTTATAGCACGACCAAGGCGCATGCTCCACCACTCTCACTGCCACATGCAACAGCTTCGCTCTCTCTCTCTCGCCTTTGTAATACCCCTCACACAGTTAGAGAACATTCTGGAGAACACCGAATATGGAATGTTCCAGATAGTGTTCCAAATAATGCCCAGTTTAAGGAAAATTAGCAGTGCCCCAGTGTGTAACCACAAAAGAGGAAGGAGTAGAGATGCACGTTTTCCAAATCACACATATTTCAAACCATGTTGAGGCCATTCAGCCCTTCAAGTGTGCTCTAGCATTTAATAACTTCCCAGCTGATCTGGTGCTTTTCTCAGATACAGGAGCTTTCAGTCATTCAACCCTCTGCATTCCTGTCACTGTCCAGACGGCACTCAGGCACTTTTACCCCAATTATCTTCAAGCGCCTGCTTGAGGGCATTTCTGATGGAACGCGCTCTCCTAACAGTATATTCCATCAACTGTATACTTTCATGCAACAGTCAGCATGCTTTACACAGACCAAACAATAATATACTTTTATTTTATGGTTATAGATATCCAATCACACTGTGTAATTCTGGTTATTTCAGTTGACTCACCATAATGATATTAAACCAAAAACAACTTCTAAACACGTCTTGTTATAAAATACAATTTCGAGCAGAGAATGTTTTTACCCTTGCTGGGCCCAAGGGCTTTTATCCACACTGTAAGGATTCTACTAATTATAAATCACTCAAGTAAGACACACCCCTTGCTGCCCACAGTTTAAACCTGGAATCCATTATCACAGGATGCTAATTATAGGGGTAAGAAACATGATTTTGACTGTATTGCCCTCAATGTGACGAATTGTCATTCATGCTTTAACAGTCTTGATAATTATTGAGTTATGACAATACTCCATAAATGTTATATCCGTTATCTGAACTGTACCACTTTCCTTGTTATGAGTGCTTCTCTTGCCCTTTGTCTGTGACTGTTTCTGTGTGTAACAGTTACACAGTCTCCCACTCAGTTGGCTGGACGGCACGTTTGTGATGTAGAGCGCAGGTTCAGTTCCTCACACTGACAGAGGTTACCAAGAAGGGGACGCTCTCTCAACCTCACCCCATCACCCGAGATGTGGTGACCCTCAAGATAAACCACCATGAGTGGACTGTGTAATGAGAGTTCTTTGGGACTCTATTCTATCAATGTTAGCATTTTAATGCTTTTAAAAATATCTTTATTGTAAAAGAGAATTTTAATTTTATAATAAACCAATAACAACACAATTCCAGTAACTGATCTAAATTGCACCCATGTGCATGTACATACAAAACAAGTTAAAAAAAATAAACAGACAGAAGGAAAACAAAAATTAACAGTAAATAATGAATAAATAATACTGTTCAGTGTAACAAAATGATAGCTCTCGTTCTTCAAGAGAATTAGCTGATATCCCTTTTGATGTTCATTATTCTTCCTCTTTGGATATAAGATTCATTAGATAATATCGTCATGGCTGTATAAAAGCCCTTCTGAGAGTGGCAGATAAGCCTGTATCAAGGTAATTCAAAAAGGTCTGCCATGGTCTTATATAAATCTGTTTTTGGTGCACCATGCTGGTGAGAAAGGCCAAATGGATATTCTCCATGAAGAGCTGACGACGACCCAACAGACCCGGGCGGGGGGTGCGGGAGGAGTTTGGGGGTTTTGGGGGGGTGGTGATTCAGACACAACAGAATGCTTTTCCTAGCACAGAAACTAAGGATATTTTTTCACTTGTGCATCTGTGTAAAGTACCCTGGGCAGGCCCAGGAAAAGAGAAACCAGGTCCATCTCCAATTCAGTCCCCTGACCCACTCTCTCACACCTAACACATTGCTCCAATATTTATGAAGCCTGCAGCAGGACCACATGCAATGTGTAAGAGTGCCTGTAGTCATTCTGCATTTCGGACATGCTGAAGATAATCCCATTTTGAATTTTGGGAGATAATCTAGGGTCAGATAGGCCCTATGAAGAATTTCCAACTGCATGGAAAGGGTCCTATTACAGATGAAATTCTTCGAGCATTTTCACAAATATCCTCCTCTGGCTCCGAAGTGTTCTGAACCCCCAACTCTCTCTCGCAGACATCACAAAGCTGCACAGTTTCGTCTGAGGGGACACTCTCCAACTAATGATAAAGGGTACTGTGGGAGAGTGTATTCTAAGCAATAAGCACCCTCTTCTCTCTATTGGATCTGTAAGAGTCTGGTAAAAGTGTGTTTTTTAAAATCAAATCTCTGATCTGGAAAAGAAAGAGAAGAGGTCTCTACTAGCCAGTCCATACATACGAGTTATTTGATCAAATGACATCATTGTTTCTCCCTGAAAAAGCACGAGGTGCCTCAGTAGTGAGCATTGCTGCCTCACAGCACCAGGGTTCCGAATTTGGTTCCGGCATTGGGTGCCTGGCTGTGTGGAGTTAACATATTCGAGGCCTGTCTGTGTGGGTTTCCTCCCACAGTCCAAAGATGTGTTGATTAGATGAATTGATTACTGATAAATCACCCATAGTGTTCAGTG
The DNA here is from genome assembly GCF_047496795.1 of Chiloscyllium punctatum. NCBI lineage: Eukaryota > Metazoa > Chordata > Chondrichthyes > Orectolobiformes > Hemiscylliidae > Chiloscyllium > Chiloscyllium punctatum. The sequence goes on along the minus strand of NC_092788.1, from coordinate 14,006,936 downwards.
ATGAGTAGGTTGGGTCATTAGTCAGGGGAAATATAGGATGGTACGGGAATGGGTCTGGGTGGGCTACTCTTCAAAGGGTCAAAGTGGACTTGCTGGGCCCAAGGGCTTTTATCCACACTGTAAGGATTCTACTAATTCTAAATCACTCAAGTAAGACACACCCCTTGCTGCCCACAGTTTAAACCTGGAATCCATTATCCCAGTATGACAACCCGGCATATCAATTATAGGTGTAAGAAACATGGGTTTTGACTGTATTGCCCTCAATCTGACGCATTGTCATTCATGCTTTAACAGTATTGATAATTATTGGGTTATTACAATACTCCATAAATATTCTCATTTTGTCTAAGACCAGCAGACCAATAAGGGTTCACTTTGTCTGAGAGGGTTCAATATCTAATCCTATTGACGCCGAGTCATCAGCGGCCCAGGCACTAACATAGGATAAAAAAGACCTGAATTCATAGCTTTTAATCTGGGAGATCTACTCCCTACAATGTGGGGTAGTTAAAATTTGGTTAGCTTGATAGAGAGTCGCTTATGGTTCCTAAATGTCTGTCTGGGAACCATAAAAGGAAGCTTTCACACGGGTTACAGTAAATGAGGAAGAACATTCATTTTAAGAACAGCTATCCGACCTAGCCAGGATATTGGAGGTGCCTCCCTTCTTTGAAGGTCTTGTTTAATTTTTCAAACAAATAGACATAGTTCCTGTTAAATAAATGATCAAAAACGGATGTAATGAATATACTGAAATAGAGAAACCTCCCTCCCCCCACCCACCCCCGTCCATTTAAAAGAAAAACAGGATTTACCCTCAAAATCTGGTATTTCCCTAAGGCCTCCCATAGGCATGGCCTCCAACTTTGTAAAATTAATCTTAAAGCCCAAAAAGGTGACGAGCGAATTAATGCATTGCATCACGTGAGCTGCCGAAATTGCGGGATTTGACAAAAACATAAGACCTTCATCTACAAACAACATAATCTTATGTGACTTCTATCCCATTACTGGGGCAAGTATGTTGGGAAATATTCCCAATTGTGCAGGATGCCAGCGACTCTAAGATTGTTTCAGGGATGGGGAAGAGATCAACCCTCGTGTGCTATTTATGCGGGTTCAAGAAGAAAATAAAATCTCTTCTTGTGAAGTCGAACTGCCTCCAGACATCCACCAGCTCTGATTCTGCACACAAATCCACTAATTACGTACATTATAACGAGGGTATTGGGGACCTTTGGTCATTCTGTCCGCAGTGGGGTGCATAAGACAGTTGAAATATCCTCTACAACAATGTGCCACGATGCAAGATAACTTAATTTGGGAAATGCATCTACCAGGATTTTCAGCGGGTGCACTGGGTGGCAATTCAAAACACTGTATTAATTCCTATAGTTCAAGGTTTTGAGGATTATGATCCTTCCATGAGTGTTTAATACAATCTAGTGATTTAAATGGAAGATTCTTACAATCCATTCTGACCTTTCCCCTACTCGTAGTATTAAAAGACGCGAAATAAACCCGATCAAAGCCGCCCTGCTGTAACATCAAATGTTCCTTGTCATCACGGTGCATCTTCTGCAATAGGCAACAACCACCCTCTTTGATTTTAAGACGAGAAATTACATTTTTCCTCTTGACTGGCAGATCACTGCCCTTAATGTTTCAGGTACACTATTTAACCACATTATAATCCATAACACATTGCAGCAACATTTGAATTCGAGAGAGTTTCACATCGAATTACACATCGCTGAACATTAATGATAAAACACTCAGCGACCCTTAAAACGATACAAACTACTACTACTACAACTAACAAGCTCGCAAAACTTTCCAAAACTAAACACATAAAAAAAAAACAACGAACGAAACAAAATCCCAAGTGCCAATGACACGTTATATGGAAATTTACCCCACCCCTTGGAGGCGCTTACATATCCCAAAACTTTATCTTCTCCCCCCGACCAATATGGCATTCAGGGCAATTCAGAACAAAAACCAGGCTTCAACTGTCCTTAGGTCAGCAGTTTGTCATCACAACTACTTTTGTAACTCCCTCCAGCTTGAGCCACACCTCCGACACAAGCAAAGAAAGAGAAAACAAGTAGTAATACTAATGAAGAAGTTAAAAGTGTGCACTCTACCCATCCCCGACTATAATTCAACACTGGTTAATACCAGAAAAATCCAACAAAATTTCTTTAAGGGAGAAACATGATTATCTCAACATCCAGCTTTCTTTAAAATATCCACAAAGTTTTCGCTTTCTCTGGAGAATCAGACGAGATCATTGACCCATTCAAAGCAATACAGAGCATAAGGAATACTGAATCCCGAGTTCACTTACTCTTCTCTTGATATCATCAAAAGATTTTCTTTCCTGAATCACCGATGTTGAAAAGTCATAAAAGAACATAATCCTGGAGCTCTCGTGAATTAAAGCCATCGGAAACCACACTGAGCTTCCATCAGTCTTTGTTTATCCCTGTAACTATGTAACCGTACAAGACCAGGGCAAAGGCGTTGGTCTGAGTCTTACCACCGTGCCATAACCCAATGAACTTCAGCTTCGAAGTGAAGGAATCACAGCAGCCAAATCAAAGCTGACCACCTGGCGTCGGGCCCAGCAGATCGACGATGTGAACACTCTTCGTCCTGTCCCTGTTCTCGAGGAGGTCATCTTGTTCAGTTAAGGTATGAACCTGTATTTCAAGGGGGAGGATCCTCTCCCGAGAGGAATTGATCGCAGTCTCTGTCAATGCAGTTCGGCACTTGACATTGTATGTTCTGTTTCCAAGGCTATCTAGTTGCTGCTCATGTTTTTGGAGCACGTCTGAGAGCGGTTCTAGCCACAGCTAGACTTCTGTTCAGTCATGCCTTCAATCATTTCACTTAAGTTGGTGAACTCAGTGACCAAGGCCTGGTGAGTAACTGGGTCCATGGAACGAGCAGAGTGGGTTGCAGCTACAGCCTCAGGCCTGCTCGTTGCTTCTGACGGGTGCACTGCATGTTGTGACTTGATCGATCCTTTCCCATGTTTTGTCATTTCCACTTGACGAAACGGGATTAGTAAAGATTCTATCGCTCTTTTTAGTGTTGAATGTTAAGTAACTGGCAGGGATGGGGTGGGTTAGAGAACCACTTTGCCTGTGCTCTGATGCAGACCCCATTAAAACAGACCTTCCAGATCGCCACCATCTGGGCTTCCCCCTTAACATTTTATCGACATTACCATTTCGTTTTGAATTATATTCCTGGATGTTCTGGAGCAATGTCATTTGGTACCACTGTCTACATTTACCCCCATACCGCATATTACTGCCAATCCCTGATAATCCTCGACACCGTTGTTATTTATGAACCTTCTGTCTGTTCCTCAAAATTATTCAATATCTCTGCCTCCAATGTTCTGTGGGGAAGAGAGTTACAAAGAACCACAACACTGAGAAAAAAAAACCTCAAGATCTGAGTGTGAGATTATTTTTTCTTTGTCTCCTTCTCTGAGAAAGAATATAATTACGTTAGAAGCAGTTCGGTGATGTTTTACTTCACGCATTCCAGGAATGAGTAACTTATATTATGAAGAATTTAACAGGTCACCCTTGGAAAGAGAGATGATCTTATTGAAACATACAAGACCTAGATGAGAGTGGATCAGATAGATACCCACTGGGTATAGTCTAAATTTCTTGTCATTTTCACATAATCTCTACAGTGTGTAAGTAAGACATCCCATCCATCAACTCCACACTGACCCGCCAAACAGCATCCACCGGACCTGCCCCCCTACCCTATCCAAGTAACCCTGCATTTCCCATGACTAACCTACCTAACTTACATATCCCTGGGAATGATGGGCAATTTAGTAAAACCAATCCACTCTAAGCTGCGGATCTTTGGACTGTTGGAGGAATTTGGAGGATTGGGAGGAAACCCACACAGAAAACTGCAGAGAGAATGCTAAAACTCCACACATAGCGTCGCCTGAGGTTATATGGAAAGCAGATCCTTAATGATGGGAGGTAGCAGTGCTAACCAGATATCCACCATGCACATCCGACAGTTCTATTAGTTATTTGTTGCTGACTAAAGAAATCTGCCTGACTTGTTCCTGTCACTGAACCTGACGCAGTCTGAGAACTTTATGATTGGCCACATCACCAACCTGGTTACATTTAAAGTTTACTAGGAGAATAGTTCATCTACTTTACTAACACCTTCCACCCCGACCTCAAATGTACCTGGACCGTCTCAGACCCCTCCCTACCCTTCCTAGACCTCTCCATTTCTATCTCAGACGACCGACTCAACACGGACATTTACTATAAACGGACCGACTCCCACAGCTACCTCGATTACACCTAGATTAAACCTCCTCCCACCCTTCCCCCTGTAAAAACGCCATCGCATGTTCCTAATTGCTTCGTCTCCGCCGCATCTGCTCCCAGGGAGACCATTTCCAATACTGAACAACCCAGAGAGCCTCCTTCTTCAAAGACCACTATTTCCCCTCAGACATGGTTGACGATGCTCTCCACCGCATCTCCTCCACTTCCCAATCCTCCGCCCATGAACCCCACCCCTCCAATTGCCAGAAGGACAGAACCCCACTGATCCTCACCTACCACCCCACCAGCATCCAGATACATCGTATCATCCTTCATCATTTCCGCCACCTCCAAACGGTCCCCACCACCAAGGATATATTTCCTTCCCCACCCCTATCATCGTTCCAGAACGACCAGTCCCTCCACAACTCCCTCGTCAGATCCACACGGCCCACCAACCCAACCTCCACTCCTGGCACCTTCCCCTGCAACCGCAAGAAATGCAAAACATGCGCCCACACCTCCCCCCTCACTTCCCTCCAAGGCCCCAAGGGATCCTTCCATATCCATCAGAAATTCACCTGCAACTCCACACTCATCAATTACTGCATCCGCCGCATCCGATGTGGCCTCCTGTACACTGGGGAGACAGGCCGCCTACTTGCAGAATGTTTCAGAGAACACCGTTTTGACACCCGCACCAACCAAACCAACCGCCCCGTTGCTGAACACTTTAACTCCCCCTCGCACTCCGCCAAATACACGCAGGTCCTTGGCGTCCTCCATCGCAAGACCGGAGCAACACGACACCTGGAGGAAGAGCGCCACCTCGGAACTTTCCAACCACAAGGGATGAATGCAAATTCCTCCAGCTTCTTCATTTCCCCTCTCCCCAACTTTTCTCAGTCCCTCAGACTCAGCACCGCCTTCTTGAGCTGCAATCTTCTTCCCGACCTCTCCGCCCCACCCCTCTCCGGCCTATCACCTTCACTTTAATCTCCTTCCAACTATCGTATTCCCAACGCCCCTTCCCCAAGTCCCTTCTCCCTACCTTTTATCTTAGCCTGCTTGGCACACCCTCCTCATTGCTGAAGAAGGGCTCATGCCCAAAACGTCGATTCTCCTGCTCCTTTGATGCTGCCTGACCTGCTGCGCTTTTCCAGCAATACATTTTAAAGCTACATTTTAAATTTGTTCAGAGCAGTGGAAGAGTGGGATAAAAATGAAACAGTGACACCCTCTAACCTCAGTCAGAGCAGGAATTTGGAGAAATTCACCAAGTGGGAATTTATTCCAGTGGGAATTCTCTTTCCCGGAAGTTTGGGATGTCGGAATCTTTACATTATATCGAGGCTGGCTTCGATATAATATAAAATGATTTTCCATAAACAGGTGAATCAAGGATAATAGTGCATCGGGAGCAAAGTGCAGCTGGGAACACAATGAGATGAACCACAACCTTATTTACTGGTGGAGTAGTGTCAATGGGCTGAATGGCCCACTCATGTGCCTCAGCCCCATGTTCTGATGTTATGTTCAACCCTTCAGACCTGCTCACAGAGGCACATCGAGGCCACTCCGATGGTGAGGTGTAGTTTCGGAAAACTACTTGGAAAATTCAGGCTGGGTCAGGAACTGACCCCCACCCCCAAGCTCTCTTTCCAGGCTTCCCCTCTCTGTAACATCTGCTCCAGATGTGGGTCATGTTACAGACTTAGATACGCTGGGTATACAGCCCCTATACCCCACCTAAGGTTAACCTAAACAATTCATCTGCTGTCCTTGAATGCAACATTGTGCAACACGACTTCCAGGAAAATAACCTGTTAGTTTCCAATAGCGTACCATGTGAAATTAATAAATAGGAACGGAAGTAGGTCATTCGCCACCTCAAGCTAGCCCTGTCATAAAATAAGAACATGGATGATCTACTCCAGGGCTCAACTCCACTTTCATGCTGACTCCTGTATCTCTCCACATTTCTCTGGGTTAGGGAATTCCAGATATTCACTACCTTCTGAGAGAAGGCATCACTTTGCATCTCAGATTGAAATCGATGTTCCTTATTCGGTATCTTTATCCTCGAGTTCGACATTCTGCCCACGATTGGGAGCAACTTCTCAACATCTACCTTCTCAAGCCCGCTCTGTATCTTATATATTTCAACAGTATCCCTCTTCATTCATTTAAACTCCAATGAATAATCACCTCACCATTACAGAGATTCTGAATAACTCAACCCTTTCATCTCTGGAAGCCAGTTAATGATCCAACCGCATTACTTGCTGCATCAGCATGCTGACGTGATGCTTCATACTCAGGAAGACTCCAATCACTTTGAACTCCTCCTTTTCTGGAAGTCCTCTCCATTAAATAACAGCCAGCCTTTTGGTTCTCAGTGTCTTCCACAAACTCGGATGTATATTGCACTCAGCTCCCTCCTTCAGGCTGTCAGTATAGATTGCAATAACTGATGCCATCGGACTGATATGTGTGGTGATCCAGCAGATACACCTTTATCATAAAGATCCATTAATCCTGACTCACTGATTTCTATGTGTTAACCAGTCATCATCGCATGTTAATACATTATCCGTCATCCTACGAGCTTCCGGCTTGAGTAAGATCTTTTATTTTGTAATACCCTGCGGAAAATCTCTGAAAAGCCTCTTGTCTACCAGATCCCCTTTATCAAGTTCGCTTGTTATATTTCCAGGCATCTCCATAAATCTTTGCATGATCTTACAGGGCAAAATATAATTTCCTTTCACAAACCCTCACTGACACTGCGTGAAGCTTTTCTTAATGTCCATGCTGGCCAGGTTTTCCAATCTAAACTAGCCCCATCTGCTTTCATTTGGCCCATAGGCCTCGAAATGTTTCCCATTCGTATGTTTGTCCAAATGAGTTTTAAATGTTATAGCTATATTGGCATCTACCACTCTTCCTCTGAAAGCTCATTCCATACCCGTACCACTCTGTATAAAAACACTGCCACTGCGTCCCTTTTACATCTTCCCCCTTTCACCTTAAACCTATGCCTCCTATGGTTGAACTCTCCCCTCCTGTGGAAAAGCCCTTGGCTATTCACCCGATCCATACCTCTCATGATTTCATAAACTTCTATAATGTCAGCCCACAACCTTCTCCACTCCATCTGATACTAACTTCAAGAACAAACATGTAAAGATAAGTGCTGCAAATTTGAAACTATATTAAACATGACAATAAAACAATACACAACCAAAACTTCATACTATTATTTGTTTTTCTCCATATTCCAATACTGAGGCAGCATGAAACGCTTATTTAGTGCCAATAACAAGTCACGCACCTGAATTTATTTGTCTAACGGGGGTGATGATCTCAACAATGAAAACGTATCTATGGCCAGATCTATATAATACCATATAGTCAACATTCCCCCACCTGGCCTCCCATTGAACTTCTGTGCTTGTATCTTCCTTATCTTGCACTCAATAGAGAGAACCCCTTTCCCCATTGCATCTTAATTTAAACTCATTTCACAGAATCTTCTTTTATCTTTTGCCACACCCTCTTTCCCCTGTCACCCATTCCACAACTCTGGCTAGGGATTTGAAGCACATTTTCCAATCATTTCGAGTTCTGAAGAAATGTCACACTAGACTTGAAACACTAATTCTGTTTCTCTGTCTCTGCAGATGCTGACAGACCTGCTGAGTTTCTCCAGAAATGAATTGCAGCATTGAACATATTTTCAATTACAAAATAACGATCGATACTGGAAATAAAAATACCAAAAATTGCTAGAAAAACCGGGAGCTTTGTAGAAAGTTCACTGGACCTGAAAGTTTATATCTGCATTCACTCCATAAAATGCTGCAACATCTTCAGCAATTTCTTCAGCAATTTCTGTTTTTGAACAATTTCCAACGACGAATGTCAAAGATGCCCAAACATCCTGTCCAACATGGAGTGCCATACACTGGGAACTGAACGATAACGCATGGTGACAAGTTCCTTGACTCTGAAACTGCATAAGGCTGGCATTACTGTCACTGCAGAGCTCTGAATTATGGTCAGGGAGAAAAACAGAAGGAAACACATTCACTTCAAATACAGAAGATGGTATTACTGAAAGGAAAAGATTCAGATTCGTACCTTAAATTGATTGAGTTAAAGTAACAAATTGGAGGCGTGACACCATTGAAAGAATTTCAGCAGAATGAGAATATGAAAATGGAAGGGTTACCGCATCAGAAACCAGAGTAGGTCACTGAGTACAGGGTTAATGGGTGAATGGGTCTCGGTGTGAACTGAGGGACAGTCAGTAGAATTGAATTGTAGATATTGCAGCTAAAACTGGGTTATCATCTGATGCTGTAGGTCACAGCAGCAACAGCAGAAGCAGAATTGTATTCAATGACAATCTGTAACCTTTCCCTCAGGATAATGTCTCAGTCCACCATTACCCTCAAGCCGATCTATAGTTCAGTGACGAGTGTGGGTGAACATGCCAGGGTCAGTACTATGTGTACCTTTATATGATGAAAACCCATTAAAGCTACCGCAATTGGCTGGTTTCTCTCGAAACAGCAGAACTAACATCTGGTACAGAGGCAGAAATTATACCACGAGTAACAAATCAGATCTAAGCACTGTCATCCTGCCATATCCAAGCATGAATGTCGACGGACCATTAAACAACTGACTGGGGGAGAGGACTCCACAAATATCCCATTCCTAAATAATGGAACAGTCCTGTACATTAGTGTAAAAGTCAAGTATGTGGTGTCTGCACTGTCCTCAGCCAGACGTGTTGAGTGGATGTTCCAACTTACCCTATCATGATGCCCAAAGAATCACAGATGCCAGTCTTCAACCAATTCGATCCGCTGCACGTGACATGAAGAAACCGCTGAACACAGCAGATACAAGAAAGGCAATGGGCCCTGAACCCATTCCTGCAATGGGACTGAAGACTTGTGGTGCACAATAAGCCGTGTCACTGGGGAAGCTGTTTCATTCCAGCTCCAACTCTGACATCTCCCTGGCAACGTGGAAAATTACTCAGCTATGTCCAGTTTCCTAAGAGGGGAATAAATACAATCTGACTAATTACCACCCCATCAGTCCCATCACGACAGTCTAATTGGTGGGAGTTCTATTTGACAGAGGTGTCAAGTAGCACAGAAATAACCAGCTCACTGTAGTTTCAGATAGGTCTCCATGTGGAGATGGTGCAGTCGTGGAATTGTCATTGGATTACTAATAAAGACCAGGCTCATGCTTGGGCAGCTGGTGGAAGATAAAAACAATTATTAACATATCAAGATCGAAAATCTGGTTCAGTAAAAATGATCTTGAGTCCATCGATCTCCTTCCCCAATGTACGTTCAGGAAGTGAATCTCCATGTTTTCCTGGTCTGTCCTAACAGTGACTCCAGACATACAGCCATGTGATAAACTCTTCAATAGTCTCTAAAACGGCCAAGCAAGAGACTCAATTGTATCAACTGCTCCGAGCTCTTAAAGGATATACCCGGAGAGAACACCTGGCTACAACCTTGGTCTCAGAAAAGGGAACGGGAAACATAGTCCTGTTGACCCTGCAGAGACCTCCTTCCTAACGTCTGACGGTTTGTGACAACACTTACTGAGCTTTCCCACAAACTGTACAGGAACTTCGGGAAATGAGTACGTCACACAACACATTGAGCTTTCTCTATGCTAGTTAATGGTCGAACATCTCCTTCATGCAGTTTTACCCATACAATATTCATATCCCTTAATATGTTTAAACATTGTGAAATATAAAATTAGAACTGCTGTAGTCCCTTCAACCCATCAATTTTGCTCATCCATTCAATATACAGGCAGTTCTCAGATAACGCGTGTTGATTAAATAAAATTTGGCTGCAATGTGATTCATGAACCTTTTTCCATAAAGTGAATTCCCGTTCACTGTGACGCAATTCCTTGCCGGGAACCAACTGAACAGCAAAACCCAGCCTCAGGATCCTCTGTCTGCAAAATGTACAATCAATGTGTTCAGCTAAAACAGGAATGTAATCCGCTCTGGAAGCCTTGAAACTGAGCCTGAAACGGGGAATTGTATTATCCACTTAGAAAGAACTTTATTTCAAACTGTGGGGAGATTCTTGAGGAGAACTGGAATCTCCCCATCCACATGACGTGGTCAGTCAGCCTCACGCGCTTTCTGGTGAAGAGTGTGGTGAAAGGTACACTGCTGTAGTCAGTGACCTGTATTTTGAAAGTGTTACATTTACAGCACTGTTTTATTACAATATGTGACTTAAAGTTTTATTTAGACTTTGCTAGTATGTGTGTTAGACTAAATTAAATTTTTGGCTTTACTAATAATTTTGGGGGTTCGCCCCTTACCCTCTTTTTCCCATAGACCCCATGATTAATATCGCACGATTTTGCACAACACGGTGTTGCACAGGAACACAGCTACTGAGTTATTGGAGAACAACCTGGATTGATAGCTGATCTTCTATCTTCACACGATACTCCGCTATCCTTTTAATTTCCAGAAATCCTTATTTATATTCAGTGCCTAGGTTTCCACAGCCTGAGCTGGGAGAGAACACTCTAGTTCACCAGTCTCAGAGTGAAGACATTTATTCTCATCTCAATGCAAAGTGGCCTGTCTGTACTGAATGCAGTGGCCCCTTGTCTGAGGCATCCAAGCCAGCTTCCAATCTGTCGCGCCCTGTCAGAGTTTTATATATTTCACTGTGATCACCACTCATTTTCCTAAATCCCATGGAATACAGGTCCAGTCGCCCAAAGCTCTGCTCCCACAACAAGTCTGTCATTCCAGAGATCAGTCTGGTCATTCTTCCCTGTTCTCCCTCAATGTCAGCTTTGTCCTTTATTGGGTAAGGTGCCCAAAACTGCACACAATACTGTACAATGTTAGAGATGGGGTCTCACCAAGGTCCTGTACAGCTGCAGTAGGATACTCTTACTCCTGCACTCAATTCCCCTGTAATGAAGGTGAAATACATCATTGATCTGTCCACCTGCTTTCTGCTCCTGCAATATTGCTTTAGTGACTGGTACAATGTCATCTTTCAATGTTACAGCTCCCCACTTGCTGGGTCTATATACACTGGTCAACGTATCAATGCCATTCCCAGTATTGACTTCGAGCTTCAGACTCACTGTCCTGCATGTACTCAGAGGGCTGTGCAGAAATAAATGAAAATGCAGCTTAAATTCCTTTGTAGAACAACATTTTTCAACCACTCCCTTTTCAAGTGAGAGGCTGCCATTCTATTGTTCCCATCAAAGTACACAACATCACATCTCTCCCAATTGCTCTCCATCTGCCACATATTATCCAAGTAATTTCACTTGTCTCAGTCACTTTGGAGCATTTGTACATCTTTCTCGCCAACTCACAGGCTGACAATGTTTAGTGCTCTCAGCAGACTTGGGAATATTGCATTTGAGCCCGTCAACCAAATATATGATTTGTATTGGGAATAGCTGGGGCCCAAGAAACGAACCTTGCTATATCCTCCTAGCCTTCCATTTAAAAAAAAATGTTGTTTTATTCCTGCCAGCTCTCCCATTCTAAAACCATGACCATACGTTAGACCCAGTCCCACAGGATTCGAATTTGCACAATAGGCTTGGGGCTTTATCAAAAATCTTTCTGAGATTCCACTCGTATTACATTGATACCTTCTCCATAATGTTGCTAAAAGCCACTTTCTCAAATATGATTCCCATTTCATAAATCTCTGTTGACTTTGTCTACGTCCATTAATTTCATTCCGATACTTTCTCTAAACTGTTTAGTTGCTAATTTCATTCTATTCCCATTTTCTCACCAGACTAAAGATCCCTAGTATTGCTAGGAAGTTTTCTTTTTTATTTTGTTTTCCTCTGTGAAGGCATTACTGAAACTGTTGTTACATAGTTCTACCATTTCCTGGTCCTCAATTATCTGACATCAAACTGTAAGAAAGCTGCACATTTCTTTCTCTTAATTTTGCCATTAACATATTTTCAGAAAATATCGTAAGTTCTGTCTTATAGACTTTGTTAAGACATTCTTCAGAAACCTATCAATTCCTATTTTAAGGTACTCACTGATTGGCCTTCTACAGCCATACAATCACAGAAGCAAAGACTCTGAACTATCAGAAATACAGCATGGTCTACATAAGGCCCACTTTCCGACACAATACGCCTAGCCGTGTATCTTCAGGTACTTCAAGTGCACAACCGTGTATTTTCGAATGATTTTGAGTTTGTCATGACATCTCCCCTCTCAAGAAGTGCACTTCAGACCCCAATACACATTGGCTGAAAAGCAATCCTCAAATCCTCACTAAACCGCAAACTCTTCACTTTAAAAGTGTGCCCATTTGACTAAAAGGAACAGCTGCTGTCCATCCACCCTGTCCATGCTCCTCGTAATCCTATGCTTTTGAATACGTCCCCCTCAGCCTCCTTTCCTCCAAACTAACCAACTCAAGTTTATACAGCCTCTCTCTATAGCTGATATGCTCAATCGTAGGGAACATCCTGGTGAATCTCCTCTTCAAACCCTTCCGTGCAGTCACATCCTTCCTGTAATATGGTTCTCAGAACTACACACAGTATTCCATCTTGGCGTCACCAAAGTTCCGCATAGCTCTTATAATCCGTGCCTCAATGAATCAAGGTTATGTTTACAGTCCTCTGTGCTTTCCCAAATTGTGTATGAACCTGTCCATCACATTCAGGGATGTGTGGAGAAACACCCTCTGACCTTCCCAGTGTGCTGCCATTCATTGAGTCCTCTCCTTCTTCCAAAGTGTATCACCTCATATTTATCAGGGTTACATTCCATCTGCCATTGATCTGTCCATCTAACCATTTCATCTGTATCTTCCCGTTACTTAAGACCTGCCTCCTCACTGCCAGCCAATGGCCAATCTGTGTATCAAACACAAACTTACTTATCACACTCCCCACCTCTCGTCCATATTCACAGCGACATCATTTATGAGTACCACAAATATTAAAGTTGAAAATCACACAACATCAGAATAGAGTCCAACAGGTTTTTTCGGAGGCACGAGCTTTCAAAGCGCTACTTCTTCATCAGGTGATCGTGCGCTTTGATGAAGAAGCAGCATTTAGAAAGCTAGTGCCGCCGAATAAACCTATTGGACTATAATCTGTTGTTATGCGATTTTTAGCATTGTCCACCCAGTGCAACACCAGCATCTCCGAATCACAAATAATAAGGGATACAGCACTGATCCCTGTCGTATACCATTGGATACTGGCCTCCAGTCACAAAAGGAGTCAACCACCACCTTGTGTCTCCCACCACTAAACTTTATTTTGATACAATTTGGCCTAATGAGACCTACCTGTTTCTTGGTTATTCTGTTCCGCTGGATACACTTGTAGAATAATTGGGAATCCATAATCTTGCCCTGCCAGCAGGTTTCCATGCCCCTGTGTTAGTTAGTCCCCAACGCATGCAGAATTTCCTCCTGATTGCAGTCTTAAATGGTCTGTCCTTTATCCTGCCATTATTTCCCTTGATTGTGTATTAGGCAGCCGGAGAAACATCCTGTTAATTTCCAACTTGTCACATGTTTTGTGAATTTTATGCATTTCACAGTGACCCATCTGTAATTCTTTGAAACTCTAGAGAACACAGGCCGAGTTTCCTCATCGCGCAATCTCACCAACTGAGGGATTAATCTGGAGAATGTCCATTGTACTTCCTCTGTGGTCAGTATATTCTTTCTCAGATTTGGTGACCAAAACTGTCCTCAATATTCCAGGTACAGTCTCACCAACACGCTGTTAACATGTCTTCAACATGTCTTTACATCTATATTCTGACTCCCGTAAAGCAATGCAATCCAAACTTTAACTTACCACTTGCATATATTCCTCCAAATACCCTTCACATTCATTGCATTTACAAACTCATTGTGTGAGTTCTTATAGAAAACCTTCTGATAATCTGAAGTATGCCATTTCTACTGGTTCCCCATTATCTGTGCTGTAAGAATCAACTTCAAACAATTCCAAAGCTTGTCAAGTATGATTTCCCTTTCAGAAATACATACTGATTCTCTCCAATGTTGCTGTTAATTTCTCAATAACGAATATCACATCCTACATAATAGATTCCAACAGTTTCCCCACAAATGTCAAGTTAATTAGTCTGCAGTTCTCCACACTATCTCTTCTTCCCTTTGTAGATGCTTGGATCACTCCCGTTCATCTGTAGTGCTTGGTTCCAGACTATGCAGAATGCACTGGGTAATGGTGCACAGTCATCGACAGTGCAACTAATACTTCAATTAGTGGTTTATTTCTGAAGATTTTGGTATGAAGTACATCTAGTTTGTCAAGGTTAGCAAAGCTCAGTCCAGCTGCATGTTCAAGTAGAGCCTTGTTACTGATATAAATTGACTTTCTGTCTTTCGATCCACAAGTCCTGTACGATCACTTCGTATTTCTGGGTGATTTTCTGGATCTTCCTCCATGAAGACAGATGTGAGGTAACTGGTTATTTGCTTGGCCATTTCTCTGTTATCCATAATAAACTCGTCTCTCCTGATTGCAGATTTCCACATTTGACTATGCTTTTCTCTTTCCTTTGAAATATAGATCATAGATTTATGCAGTCCTTGTGTTCCTTTTTGTTTGTATGCATGTTCCCTTTTTGATTTCCTTACCCGTTTCATGGCCCTGCTTTTCTGGATCGTAATTTTCTGAGAATTCTCAGGATTCCACAATGTCTGGAATTCTTCTGAAGTTACTTCCTGTGATTCGTGTGATCTTTAATTTATTATGCTAATCATTGTTAACTCACTTTCTCACTCTTGGGTGTTTTACCTGAAATAAATAGACATATTTTTCAGACTTTGTAGTATTTCTATCAATCTCCTGGTCCTGACCATATATATTCAGGAACACTGCAGGAGGACAGGATAGAAATAGCGGGGGCCCTGGTTGGTACTCTTGCATCATCGGTCGTCAATGGGTAAGGTCCTGGAGGACTGGAGGGTAGTGAATGCTGTGCTGTTATTCAAAAAGGGCTACAAATAAAAACCGGGGAACTATAGACCAGTAAACCTAAAATCTGTAGCAGGTAAGTTATTTGACAAGATTCTGAGGGAGAAGATATACATGCATTTGGAAAGACAGGGCCTTGTGAATGGAGGATTATGGCTCACAAGTTTGTTAGACTGCATTAATGAAGTGACCAGTAAGTTTGGCAAGGACATGGCTGTATATATAGATTTCAGTAAGGCCTTCAATAAGGTTCCACATGGTACGCTGCTCTGGAAGGTTAGATCACATGGAATTGAGGGGGAGTTGGCAAATTAGGTCCAAAATTAGCTTGATGATAGGAACAAGAGGGCAATCGTGAAAGGATGCTGGTTGGACCGGAGGCCTGTGATGAGTGGAATGCCTTAGGGATAGGTGCTGGGACTATATATTCATATATTACACATATCTATGATTTAGATGAGAATGTACAGGTATGATTTGTAAGTTTGAAGGTGACACTAAAATAGGTGGTATCGTGGACAGTGAGGAAGGTTATCAGAAATCTCAGAAATTACAGCAGTACCTTGATCAGGTGGGGAATTGGGCAGAGAAATGGCAAATTGAGTTTAATTCAGATAAGTGTAAGTTCTTGCATTTTAGAAAGCAGGAGTTTCATGGTGACTGGCAGGGCCTTAAGGAGTGCAGTGGAACAGAGTGACCTTGGAATGCAGGTGCACGATTTTCTGTAAGTGGAGTCCCAGGCTTTTGACTCACTGCCCTTCATCAGTTAGAGCACTGAGTATCGAAATTAGGGAGTTATGTTGCAGTTATACAAGATGTTGGTGAGTCCATACTTGTCGCGACATGTTCAATTTTGTTCACTTTGCTCGAGGAAGGATGTTATTAAACTGGAAAGAGTGCAGAAGAAATTTACAAGGATGTTGCCAAGACTCAATGGTCTGAGTTATAGTGAGAGGTTGAACAAGCTAGGAGTTTGTACTTTAGAATGTATGAGGCTGAGGGGGATCTGATAGTAGTGTGTAAGATTATGGGAGACGTGGATAGAGTCAAGCTTGCACTCAGTCTTTTTTTCCCCAGGATTGGGCAATCACGGTCTAGAGGGCATCAATTTAAGGTCAGAGGGGAAAGAGTAAAAGGGAACTTGAGGGGCAATTTCTTTTACACACAGGATGGTACGCATATGGGATGAGCTGACAGCTGTAGTTGAGGCGGGTACATTCACAAAATTTAAAATACATTTGGACAAATACAGAGTTAGGAAAGGATTAGAAGGATACAGGGAAATGGCGGGGAAATGGGGTTAGTGTGAATGGATGCTTTTTCCGGGATGGACCAGTTTGGGCCGAATGGCCTGTCTCCGTGCAGTAAGACTATATGGATCTAACAACCATTGTTCTCCTACTGAATGTTATATTGTATTTTCCCAATTCACTGGAGTGAACTTGACCCTCTAACCTCTGGGCTTCCATGATGTTTGACCAGAATGTTCAAACATTCCACATTGAATGTAGACGCCGTGTAAAATACAACATATTAATGTCTCTATTCCTCCAAAGCTGCTTCAGAGGAAGGTAAGTAATTAGTCCTTTCAATCACACAATTGATAATAAACAATAGGTGCTGGAGTAGGCCATTCTGCCTTTTGAGCCTGCACCACCAATCAATATGATCATGGCTGATCATCCTTAATCAATATCACACAACACGAAATCCGAAATAACCTGCTCTCTAGTTTGGTTCACAACATACTCTCCAACCTACCTGATATACACTTAAGGAATTTATTTTTCACAACATTAGCAGTCACTTAGTTAACTCAGTTTCAATGCAACTTGACACCATTCATTATTACTGCAGGACCCACGAGTATTTGTTACACATTCACAGGATGGGGGGCTTAGCTGGATAACCAGCATTTAATGGCCATTCCAGACGGCAGTTAAGAGTCAACAGCGTTGCCTTGGATCTGGAGTGACATGCAGGCCAGATCACATAAGAACAGCCGTTTCCTTCCCTAAAGGACATGAGTGAACCAGATGAGTTTGTCCAACAATCAGGAATGGATTCCTGATCATCATAAACCCTTGATTCCAGATACATATTGAATTCAAATTACACAATCTGCCATGGCAGGATTTGAAACCATGCCCCCAGAACATTACCTGGGACTCTGGGTTAAGAGCCCAGCGATAATATCACTATGTCATAGCTTCCATTTGAGTATTGTTGCAAATATAATTTCCAGAGCATATGATGCAAAATATTTGCGCGACAGTTTTGGTTCAGATATATAACACAACAAATTTGTTTCTCCTTGCTATTTGTAAGACCCACCCAAACCCATTCTATGGAATCTGAGGGACAGAGTCTATGTCGTTATTAGTGATAGACTTGGATAAGACATATGGGGAGGCTCACCTCGATGCTGAGATGATCTGAAGACATGTCCAGCAATACAGGACAAGCATCAATATCCATTCCGCTCTGTCAGGATAAGTGTCACCGTATATTCTCACTGCTCCCTCACACTCACTGTATGTCTCTAATAGCACCGACCCTCGACCAAGGCTCACACTCTAACTCCAATAAGGTTCAAGCACGACCACTCTCACTGTTGAATTTAGCACCTTCCATCCCTCACATTTTCTGTCCCTGATGCAATAGTCCCACACACTAATAGCACGACATGGATACAACACTATGGACAGACTCCCTCCGGCCACCTCAACAAAACACATCACCGAGTCCAGCACTAACAGCAGGACCATCCACTTCCACCCACACTCCTTCCTTCCGTTTCCAGGAGAAACAGCCTGGAATAGGACAGAACGGGCCAAGCCGGGTGGTGGAGTGCCAGATATCAGTTCCCTCATACCCCTACCCTGATATGTGGGGAGGATCCTGGAGTGAGCCGGAGAGGACCAGGAGGCCTTGTGTGGAGATTCGGAAACATCAACGTCCCACCAACCGAATAAGGAGCAGTGTTTAGTAAAGAGCAATTCTCAATTCAAACCTACTGTCAGTTCCAACCTCATCTCTCTCACTCGCAGATGAACAGATACCCCATTGCACAGAGATGCAGGCATTGAAATACACAGACGTATTGGTAAACACCCCAATATACTAACATGCACCAAGCATACAAGGAGATAAGCATGCACACACGGAGAAGCACACAAAGACATAAACAGTCACACACAAATAGACACAAACACAGATAGAAACACACAGGCTGATACAAAGACAGACAGATATAGTCACACAAATACAAAAGTAACAAGTACATGGACAAACACACACTTAAGTACACATTAAGACACAGACGTCAGTGCCATTAGGACACAAATAAATAAGTTTCTGATTTATAAGGAGATCAAGGATTCTGGGAGAAGGTAAGAGAATGATGTTGAGGAACATTATATAAATGGCTTTAAAGTATATCAGACTCGATAGGCCAAATGGTCTAATTCTGATCCTTTTTTAATGTTTGTGTAGTGTTATGCTATCAGGTATTCTCTTCCTGAGACAGCAGCAGCAACATATTTGATTGGAAACAGTCAGTGGTAATGTGGGAAAAGATTGGAGTGCAGAATTGTTAATGTCTATTCCTAGTTATTGTACCACTATATTCGAAAAGGGGCAGTGATTTGATATGAGGTTAACACAGTTTTTAAAAAATGTGTCCCACAATGAAAGAAGGATGTCCCTTTCCCTTTAATGTTGTGCTATCTGTGGTGTCCTCATCCTCAGGGAGCAGTGGAGACTCGGTTAATTTAGGTATTTTAGTTTGAGTTTGACTGATCTTTGCCGGACAGGAGAGTCAATGTTTATTGGGAACAGACAGGAGACGGATGGTCAGACACACTCGGATCAGCCATGAGCATTCTGAATGGTGCCGCTAAATGGCCAACTGCTGCCCCTATCCAATGTGTTGTTCCCTCAATCCACGCTCCCAGCCGTTACAGAGATATACTGCTGTCCCTACCCCATGTGTTGTTCCCTCAATCCACCACTGAGTGCGATTACAGGGTAGAGGACTATCCCATTCAGCCTGACTGGATCGTTACAATGACACGGGAGGAGACCATTCTGCCCCTCCAAAGAATTACACAGAAATATATGATGAAGTAATTCAGCTCGTTGAGTACATTACACAGCCCAGGATGAGGCCATTCAACCCGCCTGAACTGCTGCACAGGAACAGGGAAGAGGTCGCTAACAGGAAATAGACAGTAGTGATATATGACTTTTTTAAACAAAACTGTAACTAGTTTTGACTCAGAGATCACTGTAGGGTCATCACTGATCAATAATCTATGTAAAATATCTCGATGAAGGGACTGAATGGATCAAAGCTGAACTACCTCGGACACCAAAATGATCATTCAATTGATCTTCAAATGGAGGTAGTGAATCTGCATTATGATGTAGACAGGGTAGGTTAGTGAGCATACCCTCAGCAGGAATAATATAATGTGAGTTGTCTATTGCAGTCGGGAACAATTTAAATGGAGAGAGATTGCAGAACTCTGTGATGCAGATGTTTTTCATATTCTTGGTACATGAATCATATGAAGTCTGTCTGCAGATGCAGCAAGTGATTCGGAAAGTAAGTGGAATGATAATGTTTGTGGCAACGGGTATTGGGTTTAATTAGGAATATTTCACTGTATCTGTGCAAGGATTGCTGAGACCACATCAGATGCACTGGGTGCAGTTCTGATCCTCTAAACTAAAAAAAAGGAGACAATTCCTTTCAAAGATGTTCAAAGATGCTTCCCTTTACTCATTCCTGAAATGAAGGCCTTTTGTTATCGGGGATTATCTGTTTAGATCTTAGATGAGAAATCTTACTGAACCACGATTTTCAGAGAAGTCTTTCAGCTGGATACATATTTTCTCTTGTTAAGAAGTCTAAAGCTAGATAATAATTTTTTTGAATGAGATGCATTGGTATTAACACAAATCTTATGAAGATATCAACCCATTTTTAAAAATTACGCTGATGCATATAAGGACCTCATCAAATCATAAAACGGGCACATTAATTTATTTTGCTAATGAAATGCACTGTACACAACAACAGCAATGATGCTGCATACAGTCTATTATCATCCATTCCAGAGAATGTACATGGAGAGTGCACATGGTCCAGTTTTGTTTTCAGTTGACATTCTTGTATTTTTCCACACAGAGACGGAGAAAAATATTACTTGCTTCAGAAGCAGCAGCCAATTGGTGTCTCTACCTTACTTTGTTCTGCCTGAAAACAAGGTGTAAGAGCAGAAACTCCTGAGTCATCTTTACCATTCGTGGAGGATTCCTGATGAGGATTCATAGGAATCTCTGCACAGCTCGAAACAAAGGGAATTCAGCCAAATCCAACTGTTCCGGGAAGAAATCCGCATTCCCAGACATTTGTGTGAGCAGAATAAGTTCAAAGTCAGAAACATATTTGGGACACTCTATGATTTTACCATTTGTTTACAGTTCAACTTTCTGTGTCTCAGATTTTTCCAGAAAATTATCCAGTCGGATACCTATATCATTGGGCACAGCACTCAACTGGTTACATTTAAAATTTGCTTTCACCAATAGAGGAGTGGGAAAAGACATGAGTGACCCTCCAACATTGGTCAGAACACAAACAAGAGATTCTCAAAGGGTTGTTAAGGTGTGAATTCCCTTCCACAGACGATTGTGATGCTTGGATATTTCCATTTGTTCAAAGTTGTCTATGTAAGACATTTGAAAGAAAAATGAATGTAGGGAAATGGTACTGACAGAAAAGTGCTGCTGAGACCTTAATCAGATGATAGTTCATGGAAGAGCAGTGACAAAGTGTCTGATGACCCACTCTTGCTCCACAGTCCCGTGTTACTATGGTGCATTCAGCCTCATACAGCTCCTGCAAGGTGCAGATGGGGGCCACTTGCTCCAAATACCTGGTCCACAGAAACATAGGATTTCATTAAATCACTCACAACTGTCACACTCAGATTGGTATGGATTGGAAAATGTTATTTGGAAATCCAGGCTGGTTTTGAAAGATGCCACTGGTCTGTTTACAGAGTGTCCCCTCTCTGCAACTTGTGCTTCATTTGTTGGTCTTGGTCTAGACCAGGATTCGTTTTGAATAAAGCTCCATACCTCACTCAGAGATGATGCAAAAATGCTTTGTTCTCTCTGATTACAGCATACAATAACAGTACATCCAGGAAAATTACAGCCATTTACTTTGAAATTACAGAAAATGAAAACATAAGGAACAGGAATATGTAATTTGGACGGTCAAGCCATTGTATTTGATAATGGCTGATCTACTGTTAGCATTAACTCCTCCTTAATGCCCAGTTCTTCACACTCCCCAGCTCTCTGGCAGGTCAAAGATTCATGTACCACCTCTTTAAATACTTTCAGTGATGTATCTCCCCTAACTCTCTAGTCCAGATAATTCCTGACATTGATTACCCTCTGTGAGAGGAAAACACTCTCTACACATACACTGTCACCTATTGATATGAACAAGAGGTGAACACAGGGGCTCAGGATAGAGTGAATGGCCTCAATATCAAGGCAGTAGATGACTGCGGGTGTTATCGGGACCACCTACTTATTTGAGCTTAATGAGAATCAGGTCTAACCTCCTCACTGGTTGGGGTCTGTCAGAGCACAAAGGAAGATGTTTGTGGTCGGTGGCCGACAATCCTCTCAATCCCGGGACATCGCTTCACGAGATCCTCAGATTAACTTTCCTCAGCACAAACATCTTCAGTTCCTTCGTCAACGTCTATGTGCCCCCATTCCGACGCCCCCCCATTTATCTCAAGATCAGAAGCGGAGTGATCACTGAAGATCACACAATATTCGGAATATTTTGTCCGCACTCAGCTCCTGAACGGGTCTGTGTCCATATTCAGCAAGACCCGAACAACATTCACATTTGTGCTGTTAAAGTGTCGGTAACATTCATGTAACAGAACGGCCAGGCACTGCACATTTCCACAGTTAAAAGAGGAGCTCATTCAGCACCTCAAGCTGGTTACACCCGAATATGTAGAAACTATTCAGCCCATCGAAATGACTGAACAAGAAGAGGGACAGCCCATTCAATCCTCCTGCGTGTTCCACAGAAGAGGAGGCGTCTGATCAGTACATTGAGCTGTTAAACAGGAACAGGCAGAGTCCAGTAAGACCCCTAAACCTGTTCTATGGAACCAGTAGGAGACCATTAACCTCTCGAGACACTTACACAGGAATAGGAGGGTGTTATTGATGCTGCAACCTGGAAAACGAATGGAGCAGAGACTGCACTCATAGACTGCTCACAATGTTCCTCGTGGCTCCATTGCCTGTGGAACAAATGATACTTTAACGTATTTTGTGGACAGTGAGGGAGGAAGCCAAATGTTTTGTGCCAAGCCTCAAGGAGGCATCTTCCATCTCCAAGAAGACAGATCCATGTTCTCCTTGGGGGTCAGAAGCTGGTGGGGATTGTTAAATTGTTATAGAATGAAGGTATTGTGGCTCCTGTTGCGATGGAGGATAATGTGAAGTTCTATGTATGATCACACACCAAATGCACTGTATTAATGTTGGAAGAGTTCAGTTAAAGACTGGCTCTCTCTCTCTCTCAATCGAAATGGGGAGTGGTGTGGAGTGAGAGGAACGTTCTCAGAGTCTTTTAAGCCATCGAGAATCATGTAAACCAAGTTAAAAAAAACATGGAATTTATCACCGTTTTAGTTCTGTTTGGAATATAATGAGTGACTGTCCATCACCTTGAGTTCAATGCAATCACCTCTTATTCTTCAAAGCACTACAGATTAATCCTCATGCATTCCCGATGGTACAATCATTCCAACAATTAGTCAGGCGAAACTCCTTTATACTCTTTCTGCCAAGAGGATTGTTCCTTATAAAGGAGAGAAAATCTGTGCACAATACCCCAAATACTATCACAACAACACTCTCAGGGTTGATCACAATAATTCTGTTCCAGGAACACCAACTATAGCGAGGATGGGATAGTAACCACCTTGAATAATCCAAAGGATATCTTCGATCCGTGATGCTAATGATATCCAAGGCTGAGAAAGGTAGAAAAAAACCACAGGATAAACTCCTGTCTGTTGTAATATTCCAGTCTAAGGTTCTCAGATTCTGATCCATTAATGGAACATTCCAGTCTAATGTCCTCAGATTCTGATCTCTCCTCCCCCTGTCTCTCGAGCTACTGATCCCTGTTAGTCCAGTCATTGATGCTCCCGCCAATACTGGGATAACACAATGAACCGAGTCCTTAATTAATAGAAGAGGCAAACCCTCCAGTGACTCATTGTTTATTTTGAAGGATTGCATAAATTCTATTCTCCATTGGGCAGGCTACCACTTCTCACATTTTACATTAAAAAGTTGATTCTGATACAAAATTCGTAATATTATTATTATTTCTACTGTTAATCTTTTTCTTAGCGAATTAGACAAGACATGCCAGGCATCTGTTTAAGGTTTTATAATTACGTTGAAATCTGTGTCCATGATTATTCACCAAATATTTAACTAGAACTTTTTACGATTGTAAACAGTTTCAAAGGCCAAGCTGGCTTCTGAAAGATAACTTGATTTGCTGTTTTTGAGGATGAAAAGAATCCTTACTGAGATCAGAATAAGTTACCTTTTGTAGTGATTCTTCAGAGTTTTTGTGCTACAATTTCATTATTTCATCTGTGTTCTGTTACAAATCATCAATTTTTCGCAACAAGAACCTTCTTTATCACTATGTTAGCATGTTTCAGAATCTTGCGAATCAGATTATCCATTCTTTGGCCTTGGAATTATTTCCTTCTCAAAGTCACTTTTTTCGCGAATGCTGAAGCAATCTATTTTAATGTCTGGCTATTTTGTGGCTTTTCAAAAACAGACAACTGAAGTAGACTTTTAAATTTTGGCCATTTCATGTCTCTAAAAAAAGGAAGCTCCAACTCTCACTATCCCTGTCCCTGGGGA
This sequence comes from Chiloscyllium punctatum, assembly GCF_047496795.1. Classification (NCBI taxonomy): domain Eukaryota; kingdom Metazoa; phylum Chordata; class Chondrichthyes; order Orectolobiformes; family Hemiscylliidae; genus Chiloscyllium; species Chiloscyllium punctatum. Next base: position 13,982,538 of record NC_092788.1, on the reverse strand, counting down.
AGCTGTTTCCTTCCAGCTCTAACTCTGACATCTCCCTGGCAATATGGAAAATGACTCAGCTATGTCCAGTTCCTAAGCGGGGAATAATTACAATCTGACCAATTCCAACCCCCTCAGTCTCATCACGATAGTCAAATTTGGAGTTCATTTTGACAGAGCTGTCAAGCAGCACAGACATAACTTGCTCAGTGTGGCTTCAAATAGGTCCCCATGTGGAGATGATGCTGTTTTGGAAAAGTCACTGGATTAATAATCAAGACCAGGCTAATGCTCTGGCAGCTGGTGGAAGTTAAAAGCAATTAATAAAATATCGAGACCTTGAAGTGACCTTGAAGTCAATGTCGATTGTAAACAACAATTTTCTTTTCCAATGTACTTTCAGGAAGTGAATCTCCTGTGCTTTCCTGGTCTGGCCTAAATGTGACACCAAACACACAGACATGTGATAAACACTTGAATGGTCTCTGAAAAGGCCAAGAAAGACACTCTATTGTATCAAACTGCTCCGAGGTCTTCAAGGATAAAACCGGACAGAACACCCAGCCTCAGTATGGAAAAGGGAATTGGAAACACAGTCATGTTGAGCCGGCAGAGACCCCCTTCTTAACATCTGCGAACTTGTGACAACATTTACAGAGTTTTCCCACAGACCGTAGAGAAACATCGGAAATGTAATAGGCCATACAGCACATTGAGCCTGCCCCATTCTAGTTAATGTCTGAACATCTCCTCAATGCACTTGCCCCACTCACTGTTCACATCCCTTAACGTGATTAACCTTGTAAAGCTATAAAATAGGAACTGCGGTAGTCCCTTTGATCTGTCGAATTTACTGTCCCGTTCAATATAATGATGACTGAACATTTATTTCTACACCATACACCTGCTCTCTCCACCACCCCTTCGGTGTCTCGACATCCTTTATAGTCTTTAATGCCTTGTCTTCCACAGCCTTATGTGAGAGAGAATTCCCAGGTTCACCAGTCACTGAGTGCAGATAATTATTCTTATCTAAATGCAATGTGACCTGTCTGCACCTAATACTGTGGCTCCTTGTTTTAGACGTCCCAGCCAGGGGAATTATCATCATTGTTTCCAATCTACCTAACTCTGTCAGTGTTTTATATATTCCTCTGAGATCTCCACTCATTTTCCTCAACCCCATGGGATACAGGCTCAGTCACCCCAAACTCTGCTCTCACAAAAAGTCTGTCATCCCAGAGATCAGTCTGGTAATCCTTTGCTGCACTCCCTCAATTTCAGGTTTGTATGTTATTTGGTACGGAGGCCAAAACTGCACACAATACTGCACAATGTTCGAGTTGCGGTCTCACCAAGGCCTGTACAGCTGCACTGAGACACCCTTACTCCTGGAGTCAAGTCCACCTGAATGAGGGTCAACACCCCATTTATAGAACATAGAACATAGAACATAGAACAATACAGCACAGAACAGGCCCTTCGGCCCACGATGTTGTGCCGCACTTCTATCCTAGATTAAGCACCCATCCATGTACCTATCCAAATGCCACTTAAAGGTCGCCAATGAATCTGACTCTACCACTCCCTCGGGCAGCGCATTCCATGCCCCCACCACTCTCTGGGTAAAGAACCCACCCCTGACATCTCCCCTATACCTTCCACCCTTCACCTTAAATTTATGTCCCCTTGTAACACTCTGTTCTACCCGGGGAAAAAGTTTCTGACTGCCTACTCTATCTATTCCTCTGATCATCTTATAAACCTCTATCAAGTCACCCCTCATCCTTCGCCGTTCCAACGAGAAAAGGCCGAGAACTCTCAACCTATCCTCGTACGACCTACTCTCCATTCCAGGCAACATCCTGGTAAATCTTCTCTGCACCCTCTCCAAAGCTTCCACATCTTTCCTAAAGTGAGGCGACCAGAACTGCACACAGTACTCCAAATGTGGCCTAACCAAAGTCCTGTACATTTATCTTCCTGACTGCTTTCTGCTCCTGCAATATTGCTTCAGTGACTGGTGTACAACGGAGATCCCAGATCCTTTTCAATGTTACAGCTCCCCACATGATGGGTCTGCGTAAACTGGTCTCTGTGTCAATGTATTTCCAGTATTGGCTTCTGTCTTCAGAACCCGCTGCCCTGCATGGATATCAGAGGTCTGTCCAAACAATAATAGAGGAAAAGTGTCTTCATAGATCGACATTTCTCAACCACTCCCTTTTTAAATGGTTGGCTGGCATTTTAGTGTTCCCCAACAAAGTAGACAACATCACATCTATACACACTGCTCTTCATCTGCCACAAATTTAATCATTCACTCCATTTGTTTCAATCGCCTTGAAGATTTTTTCACATCATCCTCAATTTTCAAAATCCTAGTTCCGTCAGCAGACTTGGAAACTTTGCATTTGATTCCCTTAACGAGATGTTTGTGATGTATTGTGAATATCTGGCGCCCAGCATCAATTATTGCGATGCCTCATGAGCCTTCCAAACTGTAAACCATCCATTTATTCCTCCTCATTGTTTCCTGTCAACACTCCCATTTTAACACCATGTTCATATATTACCCCCATCCCAATTGCATTTACTTTGCACACTAGGCTTGGGACTCTATTACAATTCTTGCTGAAAATCCAAGTTCAATGCCTCTATTTTTTTTTTCTGTAATTAATCCACCAGTCAGTTTCTCAAATATCTTTCCCATTTCATCAATCTGTGTTGATTTTTTTTCTATGCCCGTTATTTTCGGTTCCAATAATTTCACCAAATTATTTTATTTACTAATTTCATTCAACATAATTTCCTCCTCAGACTCCTATTGCTGGGAAGGCTTTGTTTATGTATTTTTCTGTGAAGACAGAAGTGAAGTAGTTGTGTCCTGTTTCTCTGTTCTCCATTCTCCATTTCCTGTTTTCAGACTGTAAGGAAGCTGAAACTTTGACTAAAAAGAACAGCTGTTGTCTATTCACCCTGTCCATGCCCCTTGTAATATTATACCTGAATTACTTACCAACTCAACTTCCTCTGCTCCAAATAAATAACTCGAGCTTACCCAGCCTCTCTCCACAGCTCATATGCTCCATCCCAGGGAACATCCTGGTGAATCTCCTCTGCACCTCATCCAGAGCAATCACATCCTTCCTGTAATGTGGCTCCCAGAACTGCACACAATATTTCATTTGTCCTAACCAAAGTGCCATATAAAATTCGTATAACCTTTGGGTCAATGAATAAATGCTTTGTCTACAATAATGCTGAACTCATCAATTATCACTTCCAGTCACATTCAGAAATGTGTGGAGAGGCACCCTCTGAGCTTCCTAGTGAGGTGCCATTCTTTGAGTACTCCCCTGTCTGGTTCCTTCTTCCGAAGTGTATCACCTCATATTTATCAGGGTTACATTCCATCTGCCATTGATCTGACCATCTGACCATTCCATCTGTATATTCCTGTATCATAAGACCTTCCTCCTCACTGCCAACCACCCAGCCAATCTTTGTGTCAAACACAAACTTACTTCACACACTCCCCCTACCCACTTCACATTCACATCACTTATGAATACCACAAATAATAAGGGGCACAGCATTGATCTCTGCGGTACACCAGGGGAAATTGGGTTCCAGTCACAAAAACACCCTTCTACCATGAAGTTGAGTTTGGATGCAACTTTGCAAGTCACTAATAGGCCCTACATGTTCCCTGGCTGTTCTGTTTTACTCGATATACGTGAAGAATATCTGGGGATTCTCCTTTATCTTGCCCTGCCAACAGGCTTCCATGCCCCTGTATTAGTCAGTCCCCTCCGAGGGAAGAATTTCTGCCTTATTACGGCCTTAAATGGCATATCCCTTATCCTGTCATTATTTGCCTTTAATATAGAGTAGACAGCTAGAGAAACATCCTGTTTATTTCCACCTCATCACATGCATCATAGATTTTTGAAATTTCACTGCGATCACCTCTCATGCTTTGAAACTGGAGAGGTTGCAAGACAGCTCGCTCCATCAGAAAATCTTGTCATCTGTGGAATTAATCTGGAGGATGTACATTGATCAGTGTAATCTTTTTTAGATTAGGTCACCAACACTGCACTCAATAACTCAGGTACATTCTCACCAACACTCTATGCAACTGCGACATGATGTCTTTCCCTCTATATTCCTATTCCCTTAAACAAAATCCAACCTAAGTTTAACTTTCCAATTACACGTATTCCTCCAATTACCAATCAAAGTAATTGCATTTAAGAACTCACTGTGTGAGTTATAGAGTCGTAGAGATGTACAGTATGGAAACAGACCCTTTAGTTCAATCCGTCCATGTCTAGCAGATATCCCAACCCAATCTCGTCCCACCTGCCCGCACCCGGCCTATATCCCTCCAAACTCTTCCTATTCATGTAACCATCCAAATGCCTTAAAATGCTGCAATTGTACCAGCCTCCACCACATCCTCTGGCAGCTCATTCCATACACGTACCACTGTCTGTGTGAAAATGTTGCCCCTTAGGCCTCTTTTACATTTAGATCAGATTTCTTACAGTGTGGAACCAAATCCACACGGACCCGCTGAAACGCAACCCACCCAGACTCATTCCCCTTCACCTAATACTATGGGCAAATTAGCATAGCCAATTTACATAACCTGCACATTTTTGGATTGTGGGAGGAAACCCACGAAGACACGGAGAAAATGTGCAAACTCCACACAGAGAGTCGCCTGTGGCGGGAATTGTGAGGCAGCAGTGCGAACCACTGTGCCACCGTGCCACCCAACATCTTTCCCCTCTCACCCTGAACCTATGCCCTTTAGTTCTGGAGTCTCCCAACCCAGGGAAAAAAACTTTGTCTCTTTACCCTGTCCATGCCCCTCATAATTTTGTACATCTCAAGAAGGGCACCCCTCAGCCTCCGACGCTCAAGGGAAACCAGTCCCAGCCTGTACAGCCTCTCCCTTTAGCTCAAATCCTCCCACCCTGGCAACATTCTTGTAAAACTTTCCTGAACCCTTTCGAGTTTCACAACATCTTTCCGATAGGAAGGAGACCAGAATTACACGCAATATTCCACCAGTGGCCTAACTCGTGTGCTATACAGCCGCAACATGACCTCCCAACTCCAATACTCTAACCAATAAAGGAAAGCATACAAATCGCCTTCTTCACTATCCTATCTACCTGCGACTCCACTTTTAAGTAGCTATGAACCTACACTCCAAGGTCTCTTTGTTCAGCAACACTCCCCAGGACCTTACCATTAAGTGCATAAGTCCTGCTAAAATTTGCTTTCTCAAAATGCAGCATCTCGCATTTGTCTGAATTAAACTCCATCTGCCACTTCTAGGCACATTGGCCCATCTGAAGATCCTGTTGTAATCTGAGGTAACCTTTTTCGCTGTCCACTACACCTCCAATTTTGGTGTCATCTGCAAACTTACTAACAATACCTCCTACGCTCGCAGCCAAATCATTTATGTAAATGACAAAAAAGAGAACCCAGCACTGATCCTTGTGGTACTCCACTGGTAACAGGCCTCCAGTCTGAAAATCAGCCCTCCACCTCCACACTCAGTCTTCAAACTTTGAGCCAGTTTTGTATCCAATTGGCTAGTTGTCCCTGTATTCCGTGAGATCTAATCTTACTAATCAGTCTCCCATGCAAAATGTTGTCGAACGCGTTACTGAAGTCCATATAGACCACATCTACTGCTCTTCCCTCATCAATCCTCTTCTTTACTTCTTCAAAAAACTCAATCAAGATTGCGAGATATGATTTCCCACGCACAAAGCCATGTTGACTATCCCTAATCAGTCTTTGTCTTTCCAAATGCATGTACATCCTGTCCTTCAGGATTCCCTCCAACAACTTGCCCACCACTGACGTCAGGCTCACTGGTCTATAGTTCCCTGGATTGTCCGTACCACCCTTCTTAAAAAGTGGCACCACGTTTGCCAAACTCCAGTCTTCTACCACCTCTCCTGTGACTATCAACGGTCCAAATGTCTCAGCAAGAAGCCCAGCAATCACTTCTTTGGCTTACGACAGAGTTCTATGGTACACCTGTTCAGGTCATGGGGAATTATCCACGTTTACCCATTTCAAGACATCCAGCACTTCCTCCTCATATGGACATTTTTCAACGTGTAACCATCTATTTTCTGATATTCTATATCGTCCATATCCGTTTCCACAGTAAATACTTATGCAAAATACTCGTTTAGTATCTCCCACATTTTCTCGCCTTGCTGATCTTTGAGGGGCCCTATTCTCTCCCTAGTTATGATTTTGTCATTAATGTATTTGTAAAAACCCTTTGGATTCTCCTTAATTCTACTTGCTACAGCTATCTCATGTCCCCCTTTTGCCCTCCTGATTTCCCTCTTAAGTGTACTCCTACTGCCTTTATATTCTTCTAAGGATTCGCTCGATTTAACCTGTCTATACCTGACACATGCTTCCTTCTTTTTATTAACCAAACCCTTTAGTCATCCAGCATTCCTTATACCTACCAGCCTTTCCACTCATCCTAACAGGAACATATTTTCTCTGGATTCTTGTTATCTCATTTCTGAAGACTTCCCATTTTCCAGCCGTCCGTTTACCTGTGAATATCTGCCCCCAATCAAATTTTGAAAGTTCTTGCCTAAAACTGTCAAAATTGGCCCTTCTCCAATTTTCTACTTCAACTTTTAGATCTGGCCTACCCTTTTCCATAATTACTTTAAATCTAACAGAATTATGGCAGCTGGCCCCAAAGTGCACGTCCACTGACACCTCAGTCACCTGCCCTGCCTTTTTTTCCCTCGGGTGGGTCAAGTTTTGCACCTTCTCTAGTACGTTCGTCCACATACTGAATCAGAAAATTTTCTTGTACACACGTAACAAATTGCTCTCCATCTCGACCCTTAAGGCTATGGCAGACCCAGTCTATATTTGGAAAGGTAATATCTCCTACCATAATCACCCTACTTTCTTACAGATAGCTGAGATCACCTTACAAGTTTGTTTCTCAATTTCCCTCTCACTATTAGGGGGTCTACAATACAATCCCAATAAGGTGATCATCCCGTTCTCATTTCTCAGTTCTACCCAAATAACTTCCCTGGATATATTTCCAGGAATATCCTCCCTCAGTACAGCTGTAATGCTAACACTAATCAAAAATGCCACTCCCCCTCCTCTCCTGCCTCTCTTTCTATCTTTCCTGTCGCATTTGTATCCTGGAACATTTAGCTGACAGTCCTGCAAATCCCTGAGCCATGTTTCTGTAATTGCTATGATATCCCAGTCCCATGTTCCTAACCATGCCCTGAGTTCATCTGCTTTCCCTGTTAGGACCTTGCATTTAAATAATGCAGTTTACTTTATTAGTACTACCTTGTATTTCCCTGCCCTGACTGTTGGACTTGTTTCTGTTCGCAGTTGTACCAATCTCAGATTGATCTATTTCCTCACTATCTCCCTGCCCCCCTCCACCCCCACCCCCCCTTACTCGATTAAACCCTCCCGAGCAGCTCAAGCAAATATCCCTGCTAGCATATTCGTCCCCTTCCAATTTAGGTGCAATCTGTCCTTCTGGTATAGGTCCCTTCTACCCCAAAAGAGATTCCAACGATCTAAAAATGCAAATCGTTCTCCCATACACCAGCTCCATAGCCATGCATTCATCTGCTCTATCCTCCTATTCCTGCTCTCACGAGCTCGCAGCGCCAGGAGTAATCCAGATATTACAACTCTCGAGAACCTCCTTTTTAAATTTCTGCCTAACACACTGCAATCTCCGTCAAGATTCTCAAAATTTCCCTTCCTATATCGTTGGTTCCAATGTGGACAATGACCTCTTGCTGGCCCCTCTCCCCCGTGAGAATATTCTGCACCCTTTCTGAGACATCCTTGATCTTGGCATCAGGGAAGCAACAATTCTGTTTTATTCTCTGCTGTCCACAGAAACGTCTGTCTGTTCCTCAGACTAGGGAGTCCCCTAACACAATTGACCTCATGGAATCCGACATACCCCTTGTTGCATTAGAGCCTGTCTCAATACCAGAAACTTGCCTGTTCGTGCTATGTTCCCCTGTGAATCCATCACACCCCACATTTTCCAAAACAGCATATTTGTTTGAAATGGGGACAGCTCCAGAAGACTCCTGCACTAATTGCTTACCTCTCTTACGTTTCTTGGAGTTAACCCATCTATGTGACTGCATCTGAGACTTTCCCCCCTTCCTATAACTGTCATCCATCACATACTGTTGCTGTTACAAATTTTTCGTTGTCTCTAACTGTCTCTCCAACCGATCCATTCGATCTGATAGGATTCGCAACTAGAAGCATTTATTGCAGATATAGTCCGCAGTAACCCTCAAATCCTTTTTAAACTCCTACATCTGACAAGAAGTGCATATGATTCTACCAAGGCCATTTGTGCTCCTTCACAATCTACAGACCCAGAAAAACAAAACTGTCTTGTTCCTCTACAAAACACTGCCCCAGGTTAAATTAATATTTATGGCTTATATTTTATGATTAATCAAGGGACATATCTCAAAAAACATATAATTAAGGAAGAATCCATTCTACTAAATTCTGAAGACTTTCTGTAGGACACAGTTAAAACAATTCACTTATCTGGCTGGGGACTTTGCCCAAACAGTTCCTCCAAACCAGTTGTAAATTTCACTGTTTGTTAATTTTTCTAGACGCACTCTGATCTCCAGCAATACATGAATTCAAACATCAAAGGCAGTAACTGTGCAGGTACGCTATCCTGTCAGTTGCTTCCCCTCACCGTGTGCTTCCTTTGTATGTTCTTTTCCCTTTTAAAACTGCTGTTGCTTTGACTTTTTTCCCCAAAGTTCCAAACCAATGCAACAGCATACAAAGCAGAAATTGCTGCTCCTGGAATTCGGGGAAATCACCTTCGACACCTAAAATACCTCAAAAAAGGAGCAGCTGTTACAGCCAGAAATGTTTTCCCGCCCAGACTTCTGAAAATCCAAATACACTACTTCCACTAGTTGTCCGTGGTCTATGCTGCAAGAAATAAATTCAAATAAGTTTGTCAGGCATGATTTCTCTTTCAGAAATGCATTGTGATTCTCTGCAACATTGCTGTTCATTTCTTAGTACCCAGTAAGACTTCTTATATAATGGATTCTAATTGTTTCCCTACATATGTCAAATTAATTGTTCTGCACTTCTCCACATTATCTCTTCTTCCCTGTGTACACAGATGGATCACGTTCACTACCTTCCAGTGATCTACAAGGGCTTATGGTCTTTGCAGGATCTACAGGAAAATAAAACACAGTCACTGACAGTTCAATTAATATGTTTTTTTATTTCTGACATTTTGATATGAAGTATATCTGGCCCATCAGACTTAGCAATGATCAATCTAGCTCCATTTTCAAGTACTACCTTGTTGCTGATATGAATTGACTTTATGTCTTTAGTTCCACAAATCCCAGGTGATTGCTTGCTTTACACAAGGATTGCCTGGCGCTTTCTCCATGAAGATAGATGCAAACTAGATGGTTAGTTTCTCTGCCATTTCCTAGTTCCCCACAATGTATTGTCCTAACCCTTATACATTTCCACATTTGGCCTTACTTTTGTTTTCTTTGGTGCATGGATCCTAGATTTGAGCAGTCTTTGTGTTTCCTGTTTGTTTTTATTTGAGCAGTCTGTGTGTTTCCTGTTTGTTTGTATTCATGTTCTTTTTGATTTACTTAACACTTTCTTCGGCCTTATTTTCAGCAAAGTAAATCTCTCAGAATGTTCAGGTTTGCACAATATCTGGAATTCTTCTGAAGCTGCTTCCTTAGATTTAATGCAATCATTAATTTCTTACGTAAACCATCAATGAGTCACCTTTCCTTTAATTGGTGTTTGTAACTTAGTGTTATATACGTATTTTTCAGACTTTACAGTATTTCTATCACTAATAGGCAAAGTCTGTCTCACACTAAATGTAATATTGTATTTTTCCAATTCACTTGAGCCTCTAGCCTTCGGGTTTCCATGATATTTGAGAGTAATGTTCAAACATTCTATATTGCTTGCAGGCGCCTTGTAAAATGCAACATATAATGTCACGATTGCCCAATAGGTTCCTCAGAGCACGGTAAGTAATTAGTCCTTCTGACCACACAACACCACGCCCGAAATAATCTGCTCTCTACTTTGGTTCATAACATACTCTTCAGCCTACCTCATACACACTTATGAAATGTATTTTTCACAGCATTAGCAATCATTTCGTTAACGCAGTTAAGTTGCAATTTTAGATCATTCAATATTACTGCAGCACCCACGATATTTGCATATCTAATTTCCAGAGAATCGGATGCACAACAGTTTTGGTTTAGATATGTAAGGCACCAATGTTTGTTCCTCCTTGTTGTTTGCAAGATCCACGCAAACATATTCTGAAGAAGCTGTGGGATGTGCTCTGTGCTGTTATTAGTGATAGACGTGGACAAGACATTGGGGAGGCTCACCCCGATGCTGAGATGAGCTGAAGAAATGCCCATCAATACAGGACAAACATCAATAACCTTCCCCGCTCGGCCAGGACAAATGTCTCCCTATTCTCTCTACTCCCTCACACTCTCTGTATATCTGTTCCAGCACCTACGCCCAAACAAGGCTCTTGCTCCACCAGTCGCCCTGTTGCATGCAACACTCTCTTTCCTTCACTCTCTCTGTCACTGAAAGCAAATCGAGATTGAATTTATTGTTTTGCCAACATTGAACCAGTGAGACAATTTGATGCTGAGTATATAAAAATGCGAACATTTTGAAAATTGGGGAGGCAGCAGATGCAATCGAGACGGAGAAGCCTGGGATCAACCATCTTGCTCTGCAAGAAATTAGGAAATACTCACTATCATAGATATTTTTTCATATGAAACATATTCACAGTAAACAGAAATACGACGACCCAGGGAATTCAGCAGCCAGGAGAGTAACATCACAGAGGACGGCAGTGGCTGTGTGGTTTTTAAATCAAGTTGATGCAATCTTCATAAGTGTCTAATTGAAACAGCATATTGTTATAGAGGTGGGTGCAGTTGTGTGGTTGGGGTGGGGGTCGGAGCTGGATAAAGTTGTAAATAGTTGTGGTGTAATGTTCACTTTTACAGTTAAAAATAAATTGGCGTTATTTTCTTTAAATAATGGAATTTGGGAGTTCTCTGTCACTCATATTCTAATAGATTACGAGGTGAGTTGAGCTTTCCTGGATGTTTGGTTTAATTAATAGAGGCATTCGCCACCATGTCGTAACACTTGTAAAGACCAACAGAGAGCAAAAAAAAACAGAAGTAAGGAGTGAGAAGTTTAAATAAAAAGAAAGACTGTAAGAGCTTCTTTCGACATGGAAAGGGCAAATTAGAGGCAAAAATGGGCATCTGATCGCTCGAAATTGACACAGGAGAGATAGTAATGTGGAACAAGGAAATGGATGAGGAGCTGAAAAATTACTTTGTGTCAGTCTTCACGGTTGAAAACACGAGCAATATCCCAAATATTTAAAAGACTTAGTGGACAGACCTGAGTAAGGTGGCCATCACCTCAGAGAAGGTGCTGGGAAAACTGAATGGCCTGAAGGTAAGTAAATCACCTGGACCAGATGGACTCCATTCCAGATTTCTAAGGCAGATAGCTGATGAGACAGTGGAGGCGTTGGTGGTGATCATTCAGGAATCTCTCAAATCAGGGAGATTCCCAGTGGACTGGAAAATCGCTAACGTTATACCCCTATTTAAAAAAGGGAGTAAAGCAAAAAACGGAAATCACAGACTGTCTAATCAAAACTTGAGCTCTGGGTCAGATCCTGGAATCCATTGTGAAGGATGAGATTTCTGAATAGTTGGATGTGGATGGTAAAGTTACCATGGTTTCTTAGAGGGGAGGTCATGCCTGGAAAAGCTGCTAGAAAACCTTGAGGACGTAACGAGCAGCTTAGAACAAGGAGAGCCAATGGATGTCATCACCTGGACTTCCAGAAGGTCTTTGACAATGACTACTGAGTAAGCCAAGGGCCCATGGTACTAGAGCAAGGTGCTAGCATGGATAGAAATTTGGCTATCTGGCTGGAAGCAGAGAGCGTCGATAATAGTGTCCTTCTCAGGATGACAGCCAGTGACAAGTGGTGTTCCTTAAGGCTCGGTGTCGGGACCACAACGTTTCATTTTATACATTAACCATCCAGATGAAGGAGCTGAAGGCATTCTGGTTAAGTTTGAAGGTGATACAAAGATAGGTATAGGGACAGGTAACGTCGAAGAGGCATGGAGGCTTAAGAAGGATGTGGGTAAGTTAGGATAATGGGTAAAGAAGTGGCAGATGGAGTACAAACTGGGAAATTGTGGGAACATGCACTTTGGTAGGAAGAATAAAAACAAGGACTACTGAGAAAATTCAGATGTCTGAAGTGCAAAGGGACTTGGGAGTTCTACTCCAGGCTTCTCTCAATGTAAACGTGCAGATTGAGTCAGTAGTTAGGAAGGCAAATGCAGTGATGGAATTTATTTTGAAAGGATTTGAATGTAAAAAAAAGGATGTACTTCTAAGGCTCTATAAGGCTCTGGTCAGACCACATGTCGAGTATTATGCGCTGTATTGAGCCCCATGCCTCAGGAAGGATGTGCTGACCTTGGAATGCGTTCACAGCAGGTACATGAGAATGGTCCCAGGAATGAAAAGCTTAATATTTGGGAACGTTTGAAGACTCTGGGGCTGTTCTTGATGGAGTTCAGAGGGATGTGGGTGAATCTAATTGAAACATACAGAATATTGAATGTCCTGGACAGTACGGATGGTGAGAAGACTTTTATTGATAGGAGACTCTAGGATCCAAGGACACAAACTTAGAGTAAAGGGAAATCCGTTTAGAATGGAGGTAAGGGGAAATGTCTTCAGCCAGAGCGTGGGGAACCTATGGAATTCATTTTCACAAAAGGCAGTGGAGGTCAGATCATTGAGTATATTTAAGATAGAGATAGTTTGCTTCTGGAGTATCAAAGGGATCAAGGGTTACAGGGAGAAAGCAGGACAATGGGGTTGAGAAACTTGTCAGCATAATTGAATGGTGGATCAGACTTGATGGGCTCAATGGCCTCATTTCTGTTCCTATTTTCGATGATCTTATGGTCGTAAGCTGCAGTCTGATGCTCCCGTTCTCTTACCTTGACCCTCCTGTCAGCAAAGTGTGAGATTAAAAAGTCCCTGAATCATCTTTAACAAACGTGGAGGATTCCTATTGAGGATTCATGGGAATCGCTCCACTGCTTGAAGGAAAGGAAATTCTGCCAAATCCAACTGTTCCAGGAAGAAGTCTCATACCAGCAGCTTGTTTGAGTAGAATAACGTCGGAGACAGAATAGCAGTTGGGACACATTATCTCTTTTCCATTTGATATGATTAAAAATACTATGAAACTTTGGAAACCATTTCTTATTCTTTATCGTCTTCAGACATGTGCGTTGGTGTATGTGTCTGTATGTGTGTGACTTTGTGTCTCACATTTTTCGAGAAAATGACCTAGGTTACACTTCAAATTTGTTGTAATCAGTGGAGAAGTGTTGGGCTGGAAAATGAAACAGTCACCCTCCAACATTGGTCAGAGCAGGAATGAGAAATTCTCACGGGGCTGTTCAAATGGGAATTCTCTTCCCTAGAAGTTTATTCCCAAGATGCAGCTCAACATCACTACTTCCAGCGTAATTAGACATGGTCCATAAATGTTGGCCTATCAATAACACCCACATTCCATGAATAAATAAAAAATGATGAACTGCAGCAGAATTAATTGTATGGGAACAAGACTGTTAGACAAATGCCTGGCGCCTTCCAGAATTGTGCTGCCTGTGTAGTTTGACTTTGTGCAGTTCCCTAATATTGTGCCTGGGTGCTTGCATTTATTCAAAGTTGAGTTTATTCAACATTTAACAGACGTAAAATTGTAAAATTTAACAGACGTAAAACAGACGTAATGGCGTAAAATTGTGGACAGACAGAAAAGTGCTGCGCAGACCACACTCAGATCAGCCATGATCTTATTGTCTGGTCGAGCAATGACAAAGTGTCTAATGACCCACTCCTGCTCCTCAGTCCTATGTTCCTATGTTCCATTCCGTCCTTAACACCACCTGAACAGGAGCAGATGGAGACAGGATATTATTGAGTCCCTCAACACTGGGTGATTTGGTGTGGGTTGGAAAATGTGATGGGAAATCCAGGCTTGATACAAAAGAGGCCTCTCACCTCTTTACAGAGTGTCTCCTCGCTGCAAATGGTGCTTCATTTGTTGGTCATGTTGTCGACCCAGATTCACTGTGAATATCAGGTCCATATCTCACCCAGAGATAGCTCACCAGATACTTTTCTCTCACTGTCCTCAACATTCAATAACAGCACTTCGAGGTAAATTACAACCATTCACTTTCCAATGACAGAATATGAGAGCATAAGAAACAGGAGTAGATAATTCCGATGCTCATGCCATTGTATGCGATCATGTCTGACCTACTGTTGGCATTAACTCATCTTTAATGCCCAATTCTTCCCTCCACTCAGCTCTCTGACGGATTAAAACTCCATCTACCTCCTCTTTAAATACTTGCAGTGATATCGCTCCCCTAACTTTCTAGACCTGAGAATTCCTGACATTCACTACCCTCTGTGAGAAGAAAACACTCTCCACACAGACACCATCACGTATTAACATTAACAAAAGTGTTTAACTGACCTGCTTAGGTAAGAGGGATTGACCCCGATATGAAGGCAGGATTTGACTGAAGGTTTTAACCTCAGAGGCACTTAAATATCCAGAATCATGCATCCTGAGTAAAATAAAAACTACAAGCCATGGAATTTATCACCTTCTCAGTGTGTGTAGAACATGAGTGATTGTCCGTCACCATCAAGTTTCAATGCAATGACCTCTTATCTCTGACAGTGCTACAGATTAACCTTCACTCACTCCTCTTTTACCATCGGCGCAGGGATTAGTCGGGTGAAATTAGTCTCTATAGCAATGAGATCATTCGTTCTAAGGATAAGAAAATCTGTCCATAATACCCCAAGTACTGTCTCAACCACACTCTCAGTGATGATCACAATAATTTCTTTCCCACACTTACGGTCTCCATATCGTTATTATGACATAAAAACCCATTCCTTCTCTATGTACTGCCATCGATGTGGAATTTAAAAGTTCCTTACATCTGTATGTCAGCATCAGTAAATCCAGAACCAAAGGTGCCTGTGGAGATGAACATCACTCTTGGGTAGAGACTCAGTCAGAAAGATTGCACTTGAAATAGGGAATGGTCACCTACCCGAATGGAAATGTGGTGTAGAAATAAGGAAAACAGGCAGAGGAAAGGAGCTAACTTTACTTTTGTTCTTCCCTCACGGGATGTGTGCAGCCATGGTCAAGCTAGCATGTTATACGGATCTTGAACTGAGTGCCTGGTTCCACAGCACAGTAAAGAGTAAAACACATTGATGTGGGTTTGCACAGCTATGACTGGGGAAGAATAACCATTGACTTCTCTGAAGGACAGGAAGCATGCAGATGAGCCCTTTTTAAATTACAAATGATGATGGTTCCACTTCAATAACATCAATTTCCTTCTTGAGTTATCAACAGATTATTATTCTGTGGCTCTAGATTATGCGTCAATGATTTAAGCAGCACGCAGTGTCTGCCTGTCTGACAGGTTCTGTGCAGTGAACAATTCAACATACTCAAGAGCAATTATTCTGCAACTGACATGTGGTTACAAGGGACTTGTTAAGGTATATCCAGATTGAACAAAGGCACAATTGATGGTTTATTCAGAAGATGCATTGAGGCTGAGGAGGAGATGGGTATATCATAATGGTGATATTGGACAGAATTAGTGAGTGGCGAAGATATAGAAATGTTGAACTGTGCAGGTATAGAAGTATTACGGAGTTTGAGAACAGTCTGGTTCCTCATCGCGTATTGGTGAGTAATTTGTCAATAATAATCTGCTCGTTATAATTTGTGAGGAATGGAATATTTCATTGGAATTGAAAATATTGACGTCCACCTTTCTAAATTTTAAATAATATGAGCAGTAATTCAGTCTTACCTGGCTTTATGAACAGATAGAATGACTTACCAGGAACACCAACGATAATGAGGATGGGATAGTAACCATTTTGAATAACCATCAGTACACCATAGAACCGTAATGCTAATGAGACCCAAGGTTGAGAAAGCAAGGAAATACCCTCGGATAAACTCCTGCCCATTGCTGTAACATTCCAGTCTAATGTTCTCAGATTCTGATCCATTGTTGGAACATTCCAGTCTAATGTTCTCAGATTCAGATTTCTCCTTCCCCCCTCTCTAGATCTGCTGATCCCTGTTAGTGCTGTTGGTGATACTCCCGCTGATACTATGGGATAACACATTGAACCGATTCCCTCATTAATAGAAGAGGAAAGCTCTCCAGTGACATATTTAGGTTCCACGGAGATTGAGATCAATCTCAATCGCTGAACAAATATCTCCAGTTAACCCATTTCAATTCAATACTTTTTATTATTTTTTTTAAAAAACCGTATGATTAAAATTTACGCATTCTGGGTGGGATATGTGGGGATGATAGAGGGAACAAATGTTAGGGTTATTCGATCAATCATGTGTAAGCATTCAATCTGCCTTGGATATGGGAGCAATGCCAGAGGTTTATTAGAACATGAGTATGCTTCTCTGTTTATAAATTGAAACGTACGTTCTTTAACTACTGATCAGGAATTACAATATCAGTAAAACGTTAAAAGAACTTTTATCGTCCATGATCTGAGAAGAAAATGTCCCTAAGACTACGTGCGGTTGTAACAGACAACGACATGGTTTTTTTGACAGGGAATTGTACCTGAGAGATAATGGAGACTGCAGATGTTTGATAATTTAGAGTATGTAAAGCATGGCGGTGGAAAAGGCACAGCAGGCCAGGCAACATCCGAGAAGCAAGAGAGTCGAAGTTTCAGGCAGAACTTTCAGCGGAAAGGTAAGTAATAGGTGAACAAAGGTAGTAGGTGATCATGATAGATCGATGGGGAGTGTGGGATAGAGCGGTGGGAATTAAGATGGGCATTAGGTCTCCTCAGGAGGGCAGATGTGAATCTGGGAGTTGGATCTGGGATCTGGGTTACCCAGGGGAAATTTGTAAATCAGTGGATCCAATGTTCGTGCCGCATGTTTGTTGGCTCCTGAGGCAGAAGATGGTGTGTTACTGGTGACATCCTGGTACATCTCTTCTGAACCCTCTTCAGCTTAACAATCTCCTTCCCATAACAGAACTGCACACAGAACTACAAAACAGGCTTTATCAATGTCCTGAACAATCTCAGCATGCCTGCTCAACTTCTAAACTCAAAAGTCTGAGCACTGACGTAATCTGAAATACCCTGCGCCACAAACTTCAAAGAATTATACCTGCGCCCCCGGGTCCCTCTTTTCTATATAACAACCAAATCCCAGCATTCATTGTGTAAGCCCTCCCCTTGTTTGTTTTACCAAAAAGCAATACTTCACATGTATCCAGGTTAAACCCCATCTGCAACACCTCAGCCCAGTGAATGATATTACTACCCCCTCACACTCCCCCTTCGGATTAAAACCACAATCCACTCTCCATAATGCCTACAGACACCAGCCTTGAGTTTCCCAAAGACCCAGAGCTTGGTTTGCCTTGTGCAGGCAGAAGGAGGAGTCGGTAAGCAAAAGCTGGATAGGAAATAGCTGTCTTATCTCAATTAATGGTTTTCGTAAGAGGGAAGCCACATGCTCGAGATTTGAAATAGTGACCGGTGTTTTGGGCACAGAATTGTGTTCTTTCCTCGTCTCTGGTCTTCAGTATTGATATCTACTCGAGATCCCTCATAGTGCAGTGTGTTGCAGGATTTCTTTCCCTAATATAGCAGACTACTGGTAATAGACATTTAAACCGGAAATCATAGCCAAGCAAATACAGATGTTCATAGTTTATCTCAATAGTACAGCGAATACACTCAACATCCTATAGTTAAGGCTAATAATTTGTACAAATTTTCAATGAGATTTGTCCCCTGTATAATTTGGTATTAGAACATAGAACATAGAACAATACAGCGCAGTACAGGCCCTTCGGCCCTCGATGTTGCGCCGATCAAAGCCCACCTAACCTACACTAACCCACTATCCTCCATATACCTATCCAATGCCCGCTTAAATACCCATAAAGAGGGAGAGTCCACTACTGCTACTGGCAGGGCATTCCATGAACTTACGACTCGCTGAGTGAAGAACCTACCCCTAACATCAGTCCTATATCTACCCCCCCTTAATTTAAAGCTATGCCCCCTTCTAATAGCTGACTCCATACGTGGAAAAAGGTTCTCACTGTCAACCCTATCTAACCCCCTAATCATCTTGTACACCTCTATCAAATCACCCCTAAACCTTCTTTTCTCCAAAGAAAACAACCCCAAGTGCCTCAGCCTTTCCTCATAGGATCTTCCTACCATACCAGGCAACATCCTGGTAAACTTCCTCTGCACCCGTTCCAGTGCCTCCACATCCTTCCTATAGTATGGCGACCAAAACTGCACACAATATTCCAGATGCGGCCGCACCAGAGTCTTATACAACTGCAGCATGACCTCAGGACTCCGGAACTCAATTCCTCTACCAATAAAAGCCAGTACGCCATATGCCTTCTTCACTGCACTATTTACCTGGGTGGCAACTTTCAGAGATCTGTGTACATGGACACCAAGATCCCTCTGCTCTTCCACACTACCAAGTAGTCTACCATTAGCCCAGTAATCCATCTTTTTATTACTCTTACCAAAGTGAATCACTTCACACTTAGCTACATTGAACTCCAACAGTGTTTGTTAACTGTCCAACAGTATTGTTAACCAGAATTTAATAAATCCATA
Organism: Chiloscyllium punctatum; assembly: GCF_047496795.1. Lineage (NCBI taxonomy): Eukaryota > Metazoa > Chordata > Chondrichthyes > Orectolobiformes > Hemiscylliidae > Chiloscyllium > Chiloscyllium punctatum. Next base: position 13,963,575 of record NC_092788.1, on the reverse strand, counting down.
CACTTCAAACATGACCCAAAATCTGGGCATAGTTTCGGCCTTGTTTAATGGATGGTGCCCACGTTTCTGAGCCGGAGCTCTGGATTCGATTCCAGTCCAGGAATGTCTGATAGTGCCCCTATCTCTGGAGAAGGTGGAGTGGAGTCATGTCCGATGGAAGTGTGTCACAGCGTGTTACAACAAGCTGATGAACAACATATAGGAGCATCATGTTGCAGCTTTAGGGGCTAATGCTGAATGATGGTAGTGTATCTATCACTGCGCCGAAAATTCTCGTTTCAAGTCCCACAAAGCAGTTTCATAATATGTCTGAACAAGTTGATTAAACTTTTTGGAATCATGCCTTGATGGAGAAGGAAGAGGTACGACTATTGAATTTGGGACTATAAACCCAGGATGACTGAAAGCACAGCCAACCGTCTTGATTGGAGTCATATTTACACTTTCTAGAGTTTTATAAAATTATGACGGGCATGGATAGGGTGAGTGGTCAAGGTTCCTTCCCCCCAAGGTAGGAGAGTCTAAAACTAGAAGGCATAGGTTTAAGGTGGGAAGAGAGATATTTGAAAGACAATGAAGAGCAACTTTTTTTCCCTGCAGAGGGTGGTGCTTCTATGGAATAAGCTGCCAGAGAAACTGGTGGAGGCTGGAACAATTACAGCATTTAAAAGGCAACTGGATGGCTTTATGATTAGTGGGATATGGGCCAAATGCTGGCAAATGGGAGTGGATTAATTTAGAACATTAGGATGGCATGAGCGAGTTGAAGAGTTTGTTTCCCTGTTGTACATCTCTACGAATGATTGATTCAATTAATGAAGGTCTCTTTGTAATCTTCAGCTGTTCACCATTATACAAACACTGTCCACAGTAAACCCAAACTTGACGTCATCCTCAAATTTGCGAAATATGCCTTCTATAATTCTCATCTCAATCATTTATATAAATGACAAACAAAAGTGAACCCAACAATTTTGCCTCTGGATCATTGCTGCCCACCGGATTCCAGTTCAAAAAACAACCATCCACCATCACCCTGTCTCCTGCCAGTAAACAGATATACACAGAAACACACATGCAATCACACACACATACAGAGACACCGACGCAACCATGTCTTTTAGACAAAGGTTAGATTAAAACCACGATCAAGGGTTACGGTGAGAAGGCGGGGAAATTATATTGAGATACACACCAGACAGGATCAAACTACAAAGTAGACCTTATGAGCCAAATGGCCTGATTCCAATTTCCTATGCTCTGTGGCATTAAGGTGGCAGGATTATTTTCCAAGGGTGCAGTAGAAGCTGAGTTTGATAAATACTTGACTGAACAGTCAATGGGACTGTGGATACGTTTGAGGGGCTGAATGGTATATGTTTGTTCGTATTTGCTGTGCCCTTGTTTCTGAAAAGTGTAGGTGACTTGCTGTGAGGTTAACACACTTTAAAATGAAAGGGTTCTTCCTTTTCCATTTGAGATAAGATTGCTCCTTTCTTCTTTGGATTGTGTGATCTGTGGCGTTCTCATCCCCCGGGAACAGGGAAGACTGGGTCATTGAGGATATTCAAGGCTGACCTTGACTGACCTTTGATGGACAGAGGAGTCAATGTTTATTGGGAACAGACAGGAAAGGGGTATTCAGCTACAATCAGATCAGCCATAATGTTTCTAAACTGAGCATCAAGTTGGAGGGAACGAATGGCCAACTGCTGCTCCTACTTCACTCGTTGTTCTGTCAGTTCACACCTGAGGCTGTTCCAGAGGGAGATAAAGATCCCATTGAGGCAGTCAGCATCGTGACAATACAGCAGGGGGAGGCCATAATGCACTTCCATGGGGTTAGACAGGAATAGAATGAAGTATTCAAATCATTTCAGTAAATTACACAGCACAGGAGGATGCCATTTAACCATCCCAGGCTGCCTCAGGAAATACAGACAAGAGATCATTACTCATTTTGTGTTTGGTAAGCTGTAACCAGTGGAATTCTTCAGGGATCTGTGTGAGGTCATCAACAAATGACAATCCACACCAATGAACTGGATGGAGAGGATGGAGCTCAGTTTGCTCATACATCAGGATAGTCAATCAATAAGATGTCAAAGGGAGACAGAGTGTCTCCAATGAGATACAGACAGGGGGAGGGCAGCACGTCGGCAATGGGATACAGATGGGGAAGGCATAGCGTCTACAGTGGAATACAGACAGGGGAAGGGCATACCGTCTACAATATGATACAACAGGGGGAGGGCAGAGCTTCTGCAATGGGATACAGATGGGGGGAGGGCAGAGCGTCTACAATGGGATACAGACAGGGGAGGGCATAGTTAGTAGGTTTACAGGTTAAATCAAAAAATAGTGGGGCGGTGGACAGTGATGGTTATTTCAGAGTACAACGGCACCCTTGACAAACAAAGGGTCTAGGACTGGCAGATAGAATTTAATGCAGACATTTGTGAGGTTTTGCATTTTGGTAAGTTAAAGCAGGGTGGTACCCTAGGGAATGTTGCTGAACAAAGAGACCTACGGATGCAGGTTCATAGTTCCTTGAAAGTGGAGTAGCAGGTAGACAGAGTATTAATGTTCAGTCAGAACATTGATTATAGGAGATGGGGTAGCATATTACGTTTCTACACGACATTGCTGAGGCCACTTTAAGAATACTGCGTACAATTCAGTAGGCACTGCTAAAGGATGGATGTTGCTCAGCTTGAGAGGGTGCAGAAAAGGATTTTCTGAAACCTGAGAAATTGAACTGCAGGAGAGGATGAGCAGGTTGGGGTTTTTGTCCCTGGACTGTTGGAAGCTGAATAGTGACACGACAGAGGTTTATAAAATCCTGTGGGCTATTTATAGTCTCAATGGTCAACATTTTTTCCCAGTGTTCGAACTTCCAGAACTATATGGCAGAGGTTGATGATGACAGGGGAAAGATTTAGACGGGACCTGAGGGGAAACCTTCACATGCAGAGGCCCTGGGGGTACGGAAAGTGCTGTCAGAGGAAGTGGTGAAAGCGGGTACAATTACATGTTTAAAATATATCTGGATAGATACATAAATAGGAATGGTTCAGAGGGATATGGGCCAAATGCTGGCCAGTGAGACTAGGTCACGTTAGGATGCCTGATCGGCATTCAGAATTTGGAAAAAAAGGATGTGTTTCCATGCTGTATGACTCTGCTATTCTATCACAGTGATGAGGAAAAATGCAAAAAGGGCTTTTGAATGGGAATTCTCTTCCCCAGAAGTTTGTGGTGTTTCTCTGATTGCAAGTATTCACAGCTGAGTTAGTTAAAGATTTGACAGAGACTGCGTCATGGATAATGGGATACAGACAGGAAAGTGGGGCTGAGACCACAACCTGATCAGCCACAATCTTAGTGCCTGGTGGAGAAGGCTCAAAGTATCTCAGGACCTACTCCTACTCCTCAGTCCCCTGTTTCTGTGTTCCATTTAGACCCTCAAACCTGCTGGATCTGAGCAGTTGGAGGCCACTTACTGCTATCACCTGGTGCATAGAAACAGAGGAGAACATTCACTCCCTCATGACTGTCACACACGGTTTGGGAGATTTGGAAAATGTAATTGGAAAACCCAGGCTGGATATGAAAGCAGTCCCTCATTTCTCTTTACAGAGGTTCCCCTCTCTACAACTTGTACTCCGTTTGTTGGTAGATGCAGATTTACTGTGAATACAGCCCCCATACCTCACCCAGAGATGGCTCACAACGTCCCCTGGGCTCCGTGACTGCAACATTCCATAACAGACCTTCCAGGTACCTTCCTGTAGGTAATCTAATCTAATCTAATCTAATCAAATTTTCCAATAACAGAATGTGAGAATATCAGAAACAAAGGCAGGTCGTTCGCCTCCCAAGCCTGTCTTGCCTTTCACTAAGATCATGGCTTCATAGCCCTCACCTCTCTGATACATCAAAATCCCTCTCTAACCTCTATGAGCACTTCCATAGAACACAAAACAACGAACATTAGAGCACAGTACAGGACCTTTGGCCCTCGATGTTGTGCCACCCGTTTATCCTACTCTATGATCAGACTATCGTCCGTGCTTCCGTTCACTTTCTTCCATATGCCTATCTAAGAATCTCTTGAGTTTCCCTCACGTATTTGATTCTACTTCCACTGCTGGCAGTGCATTCCAAACCCCCACCACTCTCTGTCTAAAGAACCTACCTCTGATATCTCCCCAAACCTTCCTCCTGTTACCTTAAAATTATGACCCCTTGTGATAGATATTTCTGCCCTAGGAAACAGTCGCTTGCTATTCACTCTGTCTATGCCTCTCATCATCTTGCACACCTCTATCATATCACCTGTCATCTTTCTTTCCTCCAATGAGAAAAGCCCTTGCTCCCTCAAGCTTATTTCATAGAACCTTCCATCCAGTCTGGTGAGCATCTTTGTAAATTTCCTCTGCACTCTGTCTAAAGCTTCCACATCCTTCCTATAATGGACTGAGTAGAACTGAGCACAATAGTCCAAGTGTGGTCTAACCAGGACTCTATAGAGCTTCAGCATAACCTCACGGCTCTTAATCTCAATCCCCCTGCATATGAAAGCCAACACACCATGTGCCTTCTTAACCACACCATCAACATTGGGAGCAAATTTGAGTAATCTGTGGACACAGACCTCAAGGTCGCTCTGTTCCTCCATACTGCCAAGAATCCTGTCTTTAACCATGTATTGTGCATTCATATTCGAGCTTGCAAAGGGAACCTGATATTGGTGTGAGTTCAGATGATGGACAGTTTTGAATGAGCATTTGTTCTGCAGCTCTGTAACTGAAAGTGGGCACAGCAGAGTCTATGACTCATTGGGCTGAATATAACCATAATTTATCTTTGTGTGATTTTCACTGAGTGTGACAGATGGGTTGTCTGCACGAGGCTGAGCTATTTTCCTGGTACTATCATATCGAACTCACCTCATTAACTACCCAGCCACCCCATGGTGTCCCTGTCATTCAATGCCAGTCCGATCCCACCCATCATGGCTGGAGTTATTCACGATCGGCCGGATGCCCTGATATTCCGTGATCCCTGGCATTGGTGCACAGTTTACCCCGAGCATGGCAGATAAGGGGCAATTATACCACGGTTTGTCGACAGGGACACGGAGCTCCTGGTGGATGGGCTAGTACAGAGGGGACCATACTCTTTCCAGCGGAACCACACCACCAGACCCAACGAGCAGGGCCTGAGCTCACCAACCAGCTCAGTGCAGTATCTGCGGTCTGAAGAAATGTTCAGCAATACAGGACAAGCTTCAATAACCTTCCCCACACTGTCAGGATAAGGGTCACTGTGTTCTCCCTGCTCCCTCACACTCACTGTATATCTGTTATATCACCAACATCCGAACACGATTCATGGTCCACTACTCTCACTATTGCATGCAAAGCCTTCTCTCTTTGTCACACACACACACACACGCTCGCCTTCGCAATACTCTCACATGTTGATAGAATATTCTGAAGAATGTTGATTGTGGAATGTTCAAGTTCGTGTTCCAAATAATTCCCATTTTCAAGAAAATTTCAATGCCCCAATATGTAACACAAAAGGGGAAGGAACAAAATTGTACAGTTTTCAAATCACATGCAATCCACTATGGGGCCATTCAGCCCTTCAAACGCATTCTAGCATTTAAGAAGATTGTGGCTGATCTGATGCTTTTCTCAGTTCCATGTTACATGAATTTCCAGTCATTCCACCCCCTGGGTTCCTGTCACTGAGCAGACAACACTCAGGCACTTTTACCCGGGTTTTCTTCAAGCGCCTGCTCGAGGACATTTCCCAAGGGGATGCACTGTCCCAATAATATATTCCATCAGCTTTCTCCATCTATATAATGGTAAGCACATTTTACACAGACCAATCAAAAATCTACACTCATTTTATGGTTATCGATATCCAATCACAATTAGTAATTCTGGTTATTTCATATGTCTCACCTTACCGTATTCAGCCAAAGATGGCTTTGAAATACTTGTCTCATTATAAAATACAATTTCTAGCAGAGAACGTTTTTACCCTCAGTCGTTATTTTGACCGTTATCTGAATTGTACCTTTTTCCTTGTTATGAAAGTTTCCCTTACCCTTTGCCTGTGACTGTTTCTGTCTGTAACAGTTATACAGTCTCCCACTCAGTTGGCTGGACAGCTGGATTGCGATGAAGATGGAGGTCAACAGTGCTGGTTCGATTCACCACACTGACAGAGGTTACCATGATAGGGACGCTGTCTCACCCTCAACCCATCACCCGAGGTGTGGTGACCCTCAGGTTAAATGACCACAAGTGGTCTCTCTTTAATGACAGAGCAGCTCTATGGTCATTGGAACTCTGTTCTATCACTGTTGGCATTTTAAAATGTTTTCTAGATTACCATTTCGTTTTCACGGATGTTCTGAAGCAGTGTCATTTTGTACCACTGTCAACATTTCCCCATGCTGCACATTCCAGTCCATTCCCTGATAATCCTTGACTCTGTTGTTACTTATGAATCTTCCGTCTGTGCCTCAAAAATATTCAATAACTCTGCCTCGAATGGTCTGCGGGGAAGAGAGTTCCAAAAACTCAGAGCACTGAGAAAACAAAGAAAAAGCCTCACCTCGGGTGTGAGGTTATTTTTTGTCTACCTCCCTGAGATTGGATATAATTACATTGGAAGCAGTTCAGCAATGTTTCACTTCATGTATTCCAGGAATAAAGGCCTTATATTATGGTTACTCATAGAAAGAGAGGTGATCTTACTGAAACATACAAAACCTTCAACAGAGTGTATCAGGTAGATATCCACTGGGTATTCGTATAGTCCAAACTTCTTGCCATTGTTCTAGAACTTCAACCGTGTGGCGGCAAGGCATTCTGCCCATCAAATCCACACTGACCCAGTGAACAGCATCCCAGCCAGACCTGCCCCCACCCTATCCATGTAACTCTGCATTTCACATGACTAACGCAACTAACATACACATCCTTGGGCACTATGGGCAAATTAGCATGGCCAATCCACTCTAGGCTGCACATGTTTGGACTGTGGAAGGAAACTGGAACACTGGGAGGAAACACAGACACAAGGAGAATGTTCAAACTCCACATACAGGACGCCCGAGGTTGGAATTGAACCCAGCTCCTTGGTGATGTGAGGCAGCAGTGTGAAACACAGATCCTCCATGCTCCTCAATTAGTTTTATAAGTTACTTGTGTCTGACTAAAGAAATCTGCGTGACTTGTTTACTGAACCAGACCTAGTCTAAGACTTTTATCATCAGCTATATCACCAATCTGGTCACATTTAAAATGTGATGTGAGTAGTGAAGGAGTGGGACTAGAAAAGGAATCAGTGACACCCTCCAACCTCAGTCAGAACTGGGGTGAGGAGAAATTCACAAAGTGGGAATTTATTGACGTAGGAAGTCTCCTTCCCAGAAGTATGGGATGGTTGAAGCTTTATATTATATCGAGGCTGGCTTCATCTGATTTTCCATCGACAGGTGAATCAGGGATAATGGTGCTTGGAGAGAAGAGTGCAGCTGGGACCACAATGAGATGAGCCACGACCTTATTAACTGTCGGAGTAGTGTCAAAACGCCGAATGTTCCACTCGTGTTCCTCAGCCTTATGTTCTGATGTTCCATTCAGCCCTTCGGACCTGCTAAACAGGGGCAGATTGAGGCCACCCCGATGGTTAGGTGTAGTTCGTGAAATGTAATTGAAAATCCAGGCTGAGTCAGGAATTGTTCCGCACTCCAATCCCTCTTTTCAGGCTTCCCGTCTCTGTAACTTCTGCTCCAGATTTGGGTCATGTTACAGACCCAGAATCGCTGTGAATACAGCCCTCTACCAGTGTTAGCTCAAAGAAATCCTCTGCTCTCCCTGAATGCAACATTGTACAAAACCATTTTCAGGAAAATAACATAAGAACGTAAGAAATAGAAACAGGAGCAGGCTATTCGGCCACTCAAACCTGTACTGTCATTTAATAAGAACATGGATGATCTACTTCAGGGCTCAACTCCACTTTCCTGCTAACCTTTTGTATCCCTCAAATCACTAATCTATCAAAACCCAATCCAGCCAGTCTGTAAATGTATTAAAAAAAACAGTTTCCACAACCTCTGGGTTAGGGAATTCCAGACATTCACTACCTTCTGAAAGAAGATGTTTCTTTGTATCTCAGTTTGAAATCGATATCCCTTATTCTGTATCTACAACCCTGAGTTCGACTCTCTGCCCTGGAACGGATCCACATTCTCGAAATCTACCTTGTCAAGCCCCCTCTGCATCATGTCCATTTCAGTAATATCATCCACATTCATTTCAACAACAATGAATAAACGCCTCACCATTTTAGATGTCCTCAATCATTCATCCCTTTCATTCCAGGAATCCGCCTAATGAACCAACTTAGTTACTTGCTGCATCAGCATGCTGACGTTATGATTAAGACACAAAGACAATTCCATCCCTTTGCACTGTTCCTTTTGTGGGTGTCCTCTCCATTAAGTAACAGCCCGCCTTTTAGTTCTCAGTGTCATCCTCAATGAAGTGGGGAGGGACCATAATGTGAGAGAATGTGCTCTGTAATTGGAGATGGAGAACTTGAATCAGGAAGGGGAGAGGAGCAGGGAAGAGGATGGAACAGCAATGGCAGGGGTTTCTGGGGGGAATTCAGGAAGCACAGCTGAAAGTCATGCCCAGCATATGCTTATGATCCCAAGAAATAAACATCCTAAATCTGGCCCTACACTAATGCTCATCATAGTATCCTTGTCGACCATGGGTGGTACATCTTCTAATCGAGTCCTTCTTTTTGAACAGAATCAATAATTTTTGAGCGTTATTGGATATCTGCTTGAATGTCTGCCCAGGTATACCCACTGACCTTCCTCTGGGTCTACTTCCACATCCTGCTTCAGATCAGATGTGAGACAGAAAGCCTCAATTTAGATGTCTGGTTATTTTCAATCATTCAGGGGTGTCTTCTAGATGTAGTTGAACACATGATCAGCGGAGGCTGACTCCATTCTCTCAGTTTCTCCGTCTCTGTTGTTTCTCTTTGATGATGCCACATTCCAGTGAACTGCTTGTGACGTGACCTCCTTTGCCTTCAAATCAGAAATCCGCTAATTCCGGTGGACAGGGCCTTCAGCTGTGACTATCCCATCTCACGTGCTTCTGCCCTCACTCCGTCCTCTCCTTCCCAGAACAATGATAGATCTCCCCTCGTCCTCACTTCTACTGTACTAGAATCCACATTCACAGAATCATCTTCCGCCACTTCCACCATTTCCAGTGGGACAGCACCATCAAACACATCTTTCCCTCGCGACCACTGACAGCATTTCATAGGGACCATTTCTTTTGTGACACCCTCCATCATCCCGAACACTTCACAACTCCCCCATGACACCTTCCCATGAAATAACAGAAGCTGCAACACTTGCCCATTCACCTTTCCCTTCTCACTGTCCAAGACCCCAAACATACCTGCCTGGTGAAGTAGCATTTCACTTTTACACTTTCAATCCGGTCTCCTGTCATTGCTGCTCACAATGCTGTCTCCTTTACACTGGGGAGACCAAACAGAGACTGGTTTGAGGACCACTTTCACTCTGTCTGTAGGAATAACCCTGAGCCTCTCATTGCTTCTCATTTCAATAACCGACCTTGCGCTCATCCTAACATTTCGGTCCTGAGCTGCTGCAACGTTCCAGTGAAACACTACCCAAGCTAGAGTAACACCTAACTTTACACTTTGATGTGCCACAGCCTGCAGCAGTTAATACACACTTCCAAATTCACAGCCTGATTCCATTATGGCTGTTCTCCATTTTTCATATATTCTACTTCCTGACCTCCCAATGATCTCGTCTGTGTCTTATTTTATCCTGCACTCAATAGAGACAACCCATTTCTGCCATCCACACTTTAATTTACACCAATTTTATATCTGTTTCTCTTTCACCATAATTAAAAGCCCATCCCTCTGTGCCATTGCGTCTCCACATGCTCTGTTTCCTATCATCCGTCGTCCACTTTTGCTAAGGCATTAAGCAGCCCTTTTCAATTCTGAACAAGCGCCACGCTGGAATTGAAACACTATCTCTGTTTCTCTGTCTCCACAGATGCTGACAGACCTGCTGAGTTTCTCCAGAAATTTCTGGTTTTGAATATGTTCAAAGGTATATGTCAAAGCTGCTCAAATGTCCTGACCCACTTGGATTGCCGTACACTGGGAAGTGAAAATTAATAAAAAATGCACAAATATCTTGGTTCTGAAACTACATAAGACTGGAATCATTGACACTACAGAGTTCTTATTAGAAGCCATTGAGAGAACAGAGTGAAGCACATTCAATTTAAACACTCAAAATGGCATAACTGCAAGGGAAAACGTTCAGATGAATGTTGGAATTAGAATCGCTACAGTATGGAAACAGGCCCTTCAGCCCAACAAGTCCACACCGATCCTCTGAAGAGTAAACCATGCACACCCATTTTCTTATCCTATATTTACCCCTGACTAATGCACCTAACCTGGAAATTTTTGGGTTGTGGGAGGGAAGAATCCAACAAGGAGAATGCGCATGTTCCACAAAGATGGTCGCTGGAGGATGGAATCAAACCTGGGTCCATAGCGCTGTGAGGAAGCGGCACTAAACACTGAGCTGTGTTGCTACCTCACGGAATGCGTTTTGGAGTTTTGAAAAACAAGACAATAAGAGATGTGACACAATAAACAAACGCTCAGAGGAATGAGAATATGAAATTGGAAGTGCTACCACATCTGAAACCAGAGTAGCTCACGGGGTACGGGTCATTGGGTCTCGGTATGAATTGGGCGACAGACAGCAGAATTGCATTGCAGAAATTGCAGCTCAAACCCGGGAATTCATGTCATAGTGTAGATCATAGTTGGACAGAACGAATATTGTACTGAGTCACAATCTGTAACTTTTTGCCCAGGATAATTCCTCAGTCCATTATTCCCATTAAGCTGAAAGATGTTTCAGTCACGAGTGTAGATGAACATACCAGGGTCAGAACCGTGTGGACCTAAAACTGATGACAACCCATTTAAAGCTACCACACTTGACTACTCACTTACATTGCAAACAGTAGGACTAACATCTGATAGAGAGGACGAGATGATGACAAAGCAAACAGATCAGATCGAAGCTCTGCAGTCCTGCCACAGCCAGTTAGAAATGGAGTTGAACTATGAAACAACTGATGAAAGAAGAGGACTCCACAAATATTTTTTTAAAAAAACTGTTCAATGGGATTAGTGTGTCACCATTTATTGACAGGAGGGTAGTTAAGAGTCAAACACATTGCTGTGCGTCTGGAGGTACAAGTAGGCCAGAGCAAGAATGAATGGCAGTTTCCTTCCCGAAAGAGCATCTGCGAACAAGATGGGTTTCCCACACAATCAGCAACTGTTCCATGATCATCATTAGACTCTTAATTCCAAACATTTATTGGATTTGAATTCCACCATTTGCTGTGGCAGTACTCGAACTCAGGTCACATGAGCATTGCCTGGGTCGCTAGACTAACAGCTCAATACCACTTGGTTATTGCTTTGCCATTCCCCGAAAGAATGGAACTTTGCTGCACATCAGTGTAAAAGACAGTATGCAATGTCTACACCATCCTCAGCCAGAAGTGTTCCTTAGATGATGCCCACAGAATCACAGATGTCAGTCTCCAACCAATTCGATTCGCTGCACCTGACATGAAGAAACAGCCGAATACAGTAGGTACGAAAAAGGCAATGGGCCTTGACACTATTCCTGCAATAGGACTGAAGACTTGTGCTGCATAACAAACCGTGTCCCTTGGGAAACTGTTTCATTCCAGCTCCAACTCTGACATCTCCCTGGCAACGTGGAAAATTCCTCAACTATTTCCTGTCCCTTAAGAGAAGAATAATTACAAGCTGACCATTTACCACCCCCTCAGTCCCATCACAATAGACAAAATTGTGTGAGTTATTTTTGACAGAGCTATCAAGCAGCAAAAAATTATCTGCTCAGTGTGGTTTCCGATTGGTCCCCATGTGGAGATGGTGCTGTTGTGGAAATGTCACTGGATTACCAATCTCGACCAGGCTAATGCTCTGGCAGCTGGTGGAAGTTAAAAACAACTAATAAAATATCGAAATCTAAAATCTGCTGTCAGTAACAGTGACCTTGAAGCCAATGTCACTTGTAAACACCAATTGCCTTCCCAATTTACTTTCAGGCAGTGAATCTCCCCTGCTTTCCTGTTCTGTCCTAAAAGTGCCTCCAGACGACAGACATGTGGCAAACACTTCAACGGTCTCTAAAATGCCAAGCAAGACATTCTATTGTATCAAACTGTTCCGAGCCCTTAATGGATAAAATTGGACAGAACACCCAGCACCAGTCTCGGTATGAGAAAAGGTAATGGGAAACACAGCCCTGTTGATCCAGCAGATGCCTCCTTCCTAACAGCTGAGAGCCTGTGACACATTTACAGAGTTTTCACACAGACTGCACAGAAACATTGGGGAAGAGTAGGTCATTCAACACATTGACCCTCCCCCATTCTAGTTTTTGGTCTAACATCTCTTCAATTTTTTTCCCCAAACACTTCATACAGGATATCCTTTGAAGTGATTAATTATTGGAACAATATGAATTAGGAACATCGGTCCATCAATTTTGCTTTCCCATTCAAGATAATGATGGTTGATCCTTTCTCCCCACACCAAACCTCTGCTGCAACCTCGTCCCTTTAGTGTCAAGAAATACTTAATGAAATTCAGTGCCTTGCCTTCCACAGGCTTGTGTAGCATAGAATTCCCAGATTCACCAGTCTGTGAGTGCAGACATTTACTCTCATCTCAATGCAGAGTGTCCTGACTGTACCTAATACTGTGGCTGCTTGTTTTAGACGTCCCAGCCAGGTGAATTATCATCCCTATTTCCAATATATCTCGCCCTGTCAGAGTATTATATATCTCACTGAGATCTCCACTCATTTTCCTAAACCACATGGAATACAGACTCAGTCGCACCAAACTCTGTTCCCACAACAAGTTTGTCATCCTAGAGATCAGTCTGGTCATTCTTTGCTGCTCTCCCTCAATGTCAGGTTTGTCCTTTATTAGGTAAGGAGACCAAAACTGCACACAATACTGCACAATGTTCGAGATGGGGTCTCACCAAGGTCATGTATAGCTGTAATAAGATACCCTTATTTCTGGACTCAAATTCCCCAGAAATGAAGGTCAACACATCATTTACCTTCCTAACTGCTTTCAGTTGCTCCAATAATGTTTTCAGTGACTGGTGTACAGGGAGATCCAGGTCCTTTTCAATGTTACATATACCCACTGGCATATGTGCCAGTGCCAATCCCAGTATTGACGCCTGGTTTCAGAATTCACTGCCGTGAATGGACTTCAGAGTTCGGTGAAGAAGTCAACAAAAGTATGCATGTTAGTATCTTCACAGATCAACATTTTCACTTCAATTCCTTTTGAAATGCTAGCCTGATATTCTATTTTTCCAACCAAAATGTTCAATGTTACGTCCATCCACATTGCTGTTCATCTGCCACGTATTTGCCCATTCCCTCCACGTGTCTCAATTACCTTGAACTTCTTTACATCCGCCTCACCCAATCAATTCTCAGTTTGGTGCCATCAGCAGATTTTGAAAAATTACATTTAGTACCATCGAGCAGATGTTTAATCTACTTCCTGAATAGATTGGTGCCAAACATCAATTCCAGGATCATCCTGCTCATAATTGCTTTCCATTCCAAAAAAAAAGGAACTGCTTATTCTGACTCACTTTTTCTTTCAACTCTCTCCCATTCTCAACCCATGCCAGCATATTAGATCTCACTGTTGCACACTTTTATGGGCCAGGACAGACCACCTCGAGTCATTTCAAGGAAGTAGTACAGACTCAAACTTTGCTTGTTGCCTTAAGCAGTTGTAAGGCAGATATTCCAGGAGTGACGCAGCTGGTCAAGCCACTTAGTTTTAAATAAAACAGAATTTATTTTCAAGGTTACGGAATGAAACACAAACAGAAGAGAATAGCATGCAGAATGACAACCTATCCGAAAACCCAACAGATTATCCTAACTTAATGATGTTAGCAAATGAAATTCATAAGGAGTGGGTACATGGGAAGACCAAGAACTGACTTTCAATTCAGCCGACAAAAATGTAGGGCATTACTGTGTAACATGATTGGGGATGATAATACCAAGAGGCAGCCAATTAAAAGCCATATCCATGCTACTAGTTCCACAGTAAGTAGAAGTAAAGTGACTTTACCCAGCTTTTGTCATTTTAAAGTTCTATAAATAAATATTAAAAAATATTAAAAGTTGGCTACTCAACTCATCTTCCAGGTGAAGCTTTCTGGTCTTCAGTAGCACTCCACTTCTCAACTGAGAATGGTTGAAAGCCATGGGGTAGTACCGTGGCACGGTGGTTAGCACTGCTGCCTCACAGCGCAAGGGACCCGGGTTCAATTCCTGCCTCAGGCAACTGTTTGTGTGGAGTTTGCAAATTCTCCACGGGTTTCCTCGCACAGTCCAAAAATGTGCCGGTTAGTTGAAATGGCCATGCTCAATTGCGCAGAGCGAAGGGGTAAATGTAGACAAACGGATCTGGATGGGTTGCTCTTTGGGGGGTTGGTGTGGACTTGTTGGGCCAAAGGGCCTGTTTCCACACTGTAAGTAATCTGTATCTAAATAATCTAAGGTGTTGTTCGAAGTACTTGAAACAATCTCCATAAACACCCCATGGAAAATTCGAAAGGAAACATCAAACCCAGGTTCTTCCAGGAGAGATATCAGAGAGGGGGGGGCGGATATAGCTTCACAATTGGCTGCCTGCTTTCAGTAAACAGCCAGTCTGTGAAAAACCAGTCCAAACAAATCAAAGCAGAGGGACTGCGCTGGGAGAACTGGCCACGCCCCTTTCATAAGAACAGAAGGACGAGGAGCAGGAGTAGGCCATCTGGTCCTTCTAACCTCCTCAGCCAATCTGTAACATCAAGGCTAATCTACTCATGGACTCATATCCACTTACCCGCGCTCTCACCATATCCGTTATATACTTCATTGTTCAAAACGTATCTATCTCAGCTTGAAAAACATTTACTAAAGTAGCGTCAACTACTTCACTCGGCAGGGAGTTCCATAGAATTACAAGCCTTTGGGTGAAAAGGCTCTTTCTCAATTCAATCCTATATCTGCTCCCTCTAATATTGAGGTTATTCCATCTTGTCCTAGCTTCACCTGCCAGTGGAACCATCCTCTCTACTTTTTTCTTACCTCTTCCCTACATCATATTTTTTATGTTTCTATAAGATCCTCCCCTCATTCTTCTAAATTCCAATGAATATAATGCTGATCTACTCTGTCTCTGCTCATTAGACAACCCCCTCAACTCCAGATTCACCAGAGTGAATCTCCCCTGCACCACCTCCACTGCCAGTACATCGCTTTGCAAGTAAGGAGGCCAAACCTGCTCACAATACTCCAGGTATGACCTCACCAGCACCCTGTACAGCTGTAACATAACCTTCCTGCTTTTAAATTCAACCCCTTTTGCAATGAAGAACAAAATACCATTTACCTTCCTAATTACTTGATGCACCTGCAGATCACCCTTCTGTGATTCATGCACAAGGACACCCAGCTCCCTCTGCACAGCAGCATGCTGCATCTTTTTACAATTCAAGTAATAATCCCTTTTACTGGTACTCCTAACAAAATAGATTACTTCATATTTATTAATATTGTATTCCATCTGCCAAACCTATACCCATTCATGAAATGTAACTATTTTCCTTTGCAAAGTTTCACAGGACTCTGCAAACTTTGCTCTGCCACTCATCTTCGTGCCATCTGCAAACATTGGCCAACTACGCATGCTCCCACCTCCACATCATCGATATAAATTGTGAATAATTGCAACCCCAATACTGATCCCTGAGGCACACCACTCAGCACTGATTTCCAGCCAGGATAGCACTCATTTATACCCACTCTTTGCTTCCCGTTAGTCAACCAATCTTTTATCCATGTTAATACTTCAGCCGTAACACCATCCATCTTTATCTTATGCAGCTGCCTACTATGTGGCACCCTGTCAAAGCCTTTTTGAAACCTAGATACACCACATCCACTGCGGCCTCGTTGTCTATCTTGCTCGTAATGTTTTCGTAGATTTCCAAAAGACTTGGTAAGCATGATCTGCCCTTCATGCATCCTCGCTGCATCTGTGCAATGGGCCGTTTTCTATCAAAATGCCTTGCTATTTCTTCCTTGAGAATATAGTCAAGGCATCTTCCCCACTACTCAGATGAAGCTAACTGGTTTATAATTCCCCAACTTTTATCTACCTGCCTTTTTAAACAGTGGCGTTCCATTTGCTGTTTTCCAATCTGCTGGGACGACCCCAGAGGTCAGCAAATTGTAGAAAATTACCACAAGTGCACTTGTTATTTCTCCTGCTATCTTTTTAGTACCCTGGGATACATTACATCAGGGCCAGGGGATTCGTCTAACCTTAGCTCCATTACTCCATTAGCTTGCCTAATGCTACCTCCTCTGTAATAATGATTGTTCACAAGTCCTCACCTACCTTCATCTCTTTGGTAGAATCAAGGACTGCAGATGCTGGGAACCAGATTCTAGAGTGGTGCTGGTAAAGCACAACAGTTCAGAGCATTCCTGATGAAAGGCTTTTGCCCGAAACGTTGATTTTTCTGCTCCTCAGATGCTACCTGAATTGCTGTGCTTTACCAACACCACTCTAATCTAGAATCTTCATCTCTTCGTCGATCACTGGCATGTTATTAGTGTCATTCATTATGAAGACTGACACAAAACACCTGTTCAATGCCTCAGCCATTTCATCATATCCTGTAACTAAATGCTCCTTCTTATCCTCTCAAGTACCAACATTTAAGTTAGCCACTCATTTTCATATTGAGGGAATCATCTGCTATCTGTCTTCATATTCCGTCCTAGTTTTTTTTTCTCGTGTTCTATCTTACTTTTCTTTATAGCTTTTTTCGTGGCTTTCTGTTGACCTTTAATCTTTTCCCAATCTTCTAGGTTCCTGCTGTTCTTGGCCACTTTGCATTCCATCTCTGTCAATTTCATAGCCTTGCGTATTTGCTTAGACACCCACGGCAGACTGCCCCTTTTCTGAGAGTCTTTCCTTTGTTACTGAATATACTTTTGCTTAGGACTTTGAAAAACTACTTTGAAAATTCTCCACTGCTCGTCAACTCTCACCATAAAGTATTTGTTTACAGTCGAATTTTGCCAAGTCCTCCCTCCATTTTGTTGTAGTCTACTTCGTTTAAGCACAGGACCCTGGTATTAAATTTTATCTTCACTCTCCATCTGTGTTTTAAATTCAACCATACTGTCATCATTCCTTCCAAGTTGATTCCTAACTAAGAGGTCATTAATTATTCCTGTCTCATTACACAGGACCGGATCTAGCATAACTCGCTCCTCATTGTACGTGTTTTAATTTTCGACTTGAAAGCATTCCCAAGTTGTCAAACCCAGACTCTTCGGATTCGCTGCTTTAAAGACTGCTATGAAAGAAAAACAAGGACAGCACAACCTTGTTAAAGGAGTAGCATTGTCACAACACTACACTTGGGACATCATCAAAAATGTTTCTGAAAATTCAAATTCACTGCATCTATTGCTTCGCCACAATTTATTTCGCAGTCGGAATCTTCAATATGATTCTCCATTAATAATTTGGTATTGACTTGATCCATATTCATTACTTTCAAATTAACATAATTCTCAAAGTTCACTGGCAAAGCATTCTTTCTAATAGACTCTTGTATTGTCCTGACTGCTTCTCTGGTGCTAGCAGACGGTAATTTCCTGCGGTCTCCCTGCCTCCTTTAGAAATATTGGGATTACATTTGCTGCTCTCAAATCTGTCAATTCAATCACCTGGAATTTGGAACACGGCAAGCAGAGTATCCATTATTCCCATGGCCACCTCCTTTAGGAATCAGAGATATAGATTATCATTCCATGGGGCTTTATCAGATTTCAGTACAAATAATTTCTCCAAAACTGCTTACTTCGTGATTGATTGCATTTCCTTTCTTTCTCAGTAGACCTCGAATTGTTTGGAAGCATTTTTTAAATATCCTATCATGAAGGCAGAACTGAAGTAAATGCTTCATAGTCTGCCATTTTCCTCTTCTCCATTCGTTGGTTTTGGACTGTAAGGAAGCTACAATTATCTTCTCCAACATTTCACCTTGGTATATTGTACGTTGAGAAGATTTTACATTTCACGCTTGTTAATGTACTCTTCCAAATCCCATTAGTTCCTGTCTTAAGCTGTTCAATGATTGACCTTCCACAGCCATACAATCACAGAAGCATAGACTCTGTACCATCAAAAATACAGCACGATCTATATTATTCCAAATTTCCTACATCTGTCCCGTAGCCATGAAAGGTATGACACTTCAAGTGCTCGTCCAAATACTTTTTAATGGTTGTGAGATGACCCATGATAACTGCCCCCCCTCCCCCCACCTTAGGAACTGCATTCCAGATCCCATAACCCTCTGGGTGAAAAACAATCCCTGAATAATCTCTAAACCTCAAATCCTTCCATTTAAAAGTGTGCTCCCCTGTTCTTGACCATTTGACTAAAAGGAACAGCTGCTGTCTATCTACCCTCTCCATGTCCCTCGTAATCTTATACTTCTGAATCACGTCCCCCTCAGCCTTCTCTCATGCAAACTAAACAACCCGAGCTTATCCAGCCTCTCTTCATAACTGATATGCTCCATCAATGAAACATCCAGGTGAATCTCTACACCCCCTCCAGAATAATCACATACTTCCTGTAATGTTGCTCCCAGAACTCCACACAGTATTCCATATTGGCCTCACCGAAGTGCTACATAGATCTTGTAATCTATGCCTCGATGAGTAAAGGCTATGCCCACTGCTTCCATTGACTTCTTATGTAACCTTTTATTCTCCCGCGTCACATTCAAGAATGTGTGGAAAAGCTCCCTATGATCTTTCTTGTGTGCTACAATTCATTGCGTATTCCCCATTTAGTTCCTTCTGCCAAAGTGCATCACCTCATAGTAATCAGAGTTACATTCCATCTGCCACTGATCCACCCATCTGACCATTCCATCTGTATCTTACTGTAACATAAGAACTTCCTCCTCACTGCCAACCACCCTGTCAATCTTTGTATCAAACGCAGACTTACGTATCACACTCCCACTCCCCCTCTACATTCACACCTGCACCATTTATGAATACCACAAGTAATAAGGGACACAGCACTGATCACTGTGGTATACTAGGGGACACCGGTCTCCAGTCACACAAAAAGCCTTCTAACACTACCTATTTTGTGCAAAGTTTTCTTTAACACTGATCTGAAGCACACTGGTGTATAGATTAGATTACTTACAGCGTGGAAACAGGCCCTTCGGCCCAACAAGTCCACACCGCCCCGCCGAAGCGTAACCCAACCATACCCCTACATCTACATCTACATCTACCCCTTACCTAACACTACGGGCAATTTAGCATGGCCAATTCACCTGACCTGCACATCTTTGGACTGTGGGAGGAAACCGGAGCACCCGGAGGAAACCCACGCAGACACAGGGAGAATGTGCAAACTCCACACAGTCAGTCGCCTGAGGCGGGAATTGAACCCGGGTCTCTGGCGCTGCGAGGCAGCAGTGCTAACCACTGTGCCACCGTGCCGCCCACTACAACCCTTCCTATAAAGCATGTTCTCTAGTCCTTGGACACCTCACCTGTGACCAGGTTCTATTGTAACATTTGTATCAGCGCCTTTCATCCCTTGTCTCCAACAGCAGCCTGAGATGTAACTGATCTGGACATGTGCATTGGTCCAATTTTATACAGCCAATACATCTTACATCAATCTATTCAAGAGCTTGCCAGTCCATCTTCTTGAATTCTGTACCTGCCTCCTCCTTTTCCCAAGTAAAACAGACGTGAAGGTCTCATATAACAATCAATCAGCGTCTCCAGTTTCACGCACAAATTTCCCCCTTGATCCTAGACCAAGTCTCCTCAGCAGACCATCGTGCCATCTGAGGGATTAATCTGGACAAAGCCCATTCAGTATATGTGATCAGTATATTTTACTGAGATCACGACGTCAAAATTGGACAGGCACAGTCTCCCCAACTCTCTGTGTTACTCTGCAGAATGTCTTTACTTCTCGTAGGAGCAAATCACTGCAGAAGCAGAATCTGTACTGAAACCAACACATGCTAAAGATCAGTTAGTCAGACAGCATCCGTAAAGAGAGACCAAGCTAACACTTTGAGTCTAGTTGATTCTTCATCGTCTGTATTCGGATTCCGTTTAAATGAAGGCGTTTAAAGGGGCACAACACTGAATCCTGTGGCACACCAGCGTACACCGGTTTGCAGTCACACAAACAGCCTTCTACCACCACCTATGTTCTCCAATAGTTTCTCTAATGCTTACCTTCCCCTGTTTGCATATGTTCCTCCCAATACACTTTGCTGTAATGTTTTCTGCTAACTTACTGTGTGTGCTGATTAAAACTCCTCCTGAATATCTGACTGTACAATATTCACTGATTCGCCATTGTTTACAAATACAAGAGATATATTCAAGAAAAATTTTGTAAATTATAACTTCCCTTTCATAAATGCAGAACAATTCACTTGAAATTTGCTATTAGTTTCTCAGTGTCCAATAAGATCTTTGTTACAATAGGTTGCAACAGATTCCCTACTGTGGATGACAACTAACTGGCCTGTAATCCTCCACTCTCCCACTTCTTCCCTTCGTAAACCATTTGAATGTATTTATAACCTTCCGAAGTGAATACAGAAAAGTACAGTGGTCCTTTTTGCAATTAACATGTGTACTGCTGTTTTCTCAGAAATTTCAGTTTGAATTATATCCGGTCTGTCAGACTTATCAATACTCATCCCACTTCTGTTTCCAAATACTACCTCGTAACTGTGTATGAATTATTTTAGTCTTTAGTTACAAAGGTCCCGTGATGAATTAGTATTTCTGGGAGATTTTCTGGATCTTCCTCTTTGAAGACAGATGCAATGTAACTGTTTCGTCTCCTTGTCATTTTTCTGTTCTCTACAATAAATTCTCGTATCCACATATTCCCTGTGCCACATTTGATCTTGATTTCATTTTCCTTTCAAGTATCAACAGACGCTTTTGGCCAGTATCTACAATTAACAAAGAAAATCACAGCGCAGGAACACGCCCTTCAGCCCTCCAAGCCTGTGTCTATCCAGATCCTCTGTCGAAATCTGTCGCCTTTTTTCTAAGGATCTGCGCACCTCTGCTTTCTCATATTAAATGATGCTATCATCCCCGCCTCTACTACCTCAGCTGGCAACGCATTCCAGCCACTCACCACCCTCTGTACAAAGAACTTTTCGAGCATATCTCCAATAAAGTTTTCCCCTTTCATCTTGAATTCTTGACCCCTAGTAACTGAATCCCCCACTCTGGGAATAAGCTTCTTGCTATCCACCCTGTTTACATCTCTCAAGATTTTGTAGACCTCAATCAAGTCCTCCCTCAACCTCCGTCTTTCTAATGAAAATAATCCAAATCTACCAAACCTCTCGTTATATGTCGTTCTCTCCATACTAGGCAAAATTCTGGTGAAAATCCTCTGCCCTCATTCCAAAGCATCCAGATCCTTTCAGTAATGTGGCAACCAGAACTGTCCACAGTATTCCGAATGTGACCGAACCAAAGTCCTATACAACTGTAATACGGCCTGCCTAATCTTGTGCGCAATAGATTCCAACAGATTCCCTCCTGTTGGTGACGAGTTAACCAGTGT
Organism: Chiloscyllium punctatum; assembly: GCF_047496795.1. Classification (NCBI taxonomy): domain Eukaryota; kingdom Metazoa; phylum Chordata; class Chondrichthyes; order Orectolobiformes; family Hemiscylliidae; genus Chiloscyllium; species Chiloscyllium punctatum. The sequence continues at coordinate 13,941,624 of NC_092788.1, read as the reverse complement.
GGTTCTCCACTTCTTAAATTGTTAGAATGCAGGAAGGAACTATGCTGTATGCCTTCTTGATCATTCTATCGACCTGCCACTTTCAGCGAACAATGGACCTGAACACCCAGATCTCTCTGTACATCAATTTTCCCCAGGGCTTTTTCCAGTTACTGCACAATTAGTTCTCGAATTGGATCTTCCAAAATGCATCACCTCACATCTTCCTTTTCGCCACCCAACTCTCCAATCTATTTACATTCAGCTGTGTTCTCTGACAGTCCACTCAACTTTCTGCTACTCTACCAATCTTAGTGTCATCTGCAAACTTGCTAATCAGACCACCTATACCTTCCTTCAGATCATGTAGTATATCACAACAAACAGTGGTCCCAGCACGGATCCTGTGAAACACCACACAGAACAATTGTCCATTTTGAGAAACTCCCTTCCATTACGACACTCTGTTTCCTGTTGCCCAGCCAGTTCTCTAATCAATCTAGCTAGAACACCATGGACTTCTGCGACTTCACCTTCTCCATCAGTCTATCTCATCAAACGCCTTACTGAAGTCCATGTACATGACATCTACATCCCTTTCTCCACTATCAACTTTTTCATTCCTCAAAGAATTCTATAACGTTTGCTAAGATGTGACCTTCCCTGCATAAACCATGGAAGGTCTTGTGTGGAGTCCGACTTTTTTCACCCTGGAGTCATACTGGTTTTATTTCCACTGCAAGACTTTATAAAATGCCACATGATTGGCTGCGTACAAATTGAATGTTGTTTTGAACAAAATACAATCTATCCACCAAATATAAAACTGCAAACGCAAATTAGCCCCCTAGATTTATAGGTGTGTCTGTGCGAGAGATGCAGAGTGTGTATGTGGCGGGGGGTGGGGGGAGGATGGAGGTGGCGTGCGAGTGAGAGAGAGAGGGTGTGTATGTTTCTTTCCATGTGTGTGAGCGAAAGAGGGTGTGTGTGCGTGTATGTTTATGGATGAGAGTGAGAGTCTGTGCTACTTTAAGACCAGACAGATTTAGCAGATCCCTTTCCCCAAACACGCCCAGTCCGTGGTTTCAGAGCGTCCATGCTCTGCAGCCCCTGCTCCATTTGTTGTTCATGTTACAGACACTGATGCTATAACTACAGTCCCAATGCTCCATCCAGAGTTGGGTCACCAAATCCTCAGGTCTCCATGAACGTCTGAGGTAGCTCACAGCACAACCTCCAGCAAACCATCCCCATCCCCATCCCCTCCACTAACTTTTCAATAACAGGAGACAATCAGACTTCCCTCCACTAAAAGTGAGATATCTACTCCTTTATCTACCTCAGGGTCAGGGTCCTCCTCGTGTTTCTGACCACGTGATCATCTGAAAGGGGCAAACACAGGCGTTCAGTAGACAGGCACAGACCAAATTTTAAAGACATGAGTCAAAGATGCTGAAACTTCCTGTCCAACATGGAGCACAACTTTGTACGCACTGGGAAGTGAGTAATAACCCGAAACACAACCCCCTGTCTATGGAGCACCACATGGGACACACCAGCAAGTGAACAACAGCCCAGCACACACACCACTGTCCAACATGAAGCACGACGTGGGGCACACCGGGAAGTGAACAGCTGCCCTGAATACACACGCACCTCTTCATGAAGCACCTTAAGGCACACACCAGGAAGTGAACAACAGCACAGCACACCCTCCCCTGTCCATGGAGTAACACATGGGACACAACGGGAAGTGAACAATAGCCTGACACACACCATTACATTATTTCTGAAATTCATGATGCCAGCATTCGATACAATACACAACGAAAAACCAAGGCCAGGGAAAGAATCAGATGGACAGAGACATTCACATTAAAGATAGAAACGGAAGGTGTAATATTTTGTTGAGGCAAATTGTGTTAGCACTTACAGGTAGCATCCTGGGAAGTGTTTTCAATCACAGACAGGTACATACAAATTAAAGAAGCCCTGCAGTGTGGAACCAGGCCATTTGGCCCACCGAGCCCAGAATGACCCTCCTGATAACATCCCGAGCAACAAACTGAAACGTTACCCCGGTAACTCTAAATTTTCCACAGACAATCCAATGAACCTGCACATCCCTGGATACAGCGGAACAATTTATTGAGGTCACTGAATCTAACCTGGACATTTTTGGCTGTGAGAGGAAAACCAAACACCCAGAGGAAACTCACGCACACACAAGGAGAGCGTGCAAACACCACACAGAATGTCACCAAAGGGTGGAATCGAACACAGGTAATTGATGCTGTAAGGCCGTATTGCTATCCACTGTGACACTCAATGACCAGCTGCGCGAGAAACTGCATCCTCCCACTTTCTCTGAATCTGTCACATCTGTTCAAATGATGCCGAATTCCAATGTGGTGCTTCCAAGAAGCCTTCCTTTACCTCCACAGGGCCTTAAGCTGTGACTGACACACTGCCTGATCTTTGCCCTCACCCCTTCCCCTCTTCCCAGATCAAGTTGTTCATTAATACTGCAACATGAAAGATAATTGCTGATCTAAAATAAAACAAAGAGCTGCATATACTAGAGATCAAAAACAAAAGATGTTCTGATGAAGAAATCCCAAATTAAAAATGTTGACTCACTCTCTTCCTACAGAGGATTAGGAAAAAGTGAATTCTGAAGTAAATTCATGATGAAAGGCTGATGACCGAAACATAGACTTTCCTGCTCCTTGGATGTGCCCTAACCTGCTATGCTATTCGAGGGTCAAACTTCCGACTTTCTTCCTTCAAATAGTACCAGACCCATCGGGTTTTGCCTGCAAACGCTTGTATATCTAATCTCCTGTTTAGAACGTACATTTTTTCCCTGCAGTATTGACTTCCATACACATCTCCCACCAGTATTTGCTTGTACTTCTTGTTTATAATCTCGAGTCAAAATGTTTCTGTGTAATCTGATTGCTGGGGTGAGATGAATGGTAGATTCAGCGAGATCTTTCCTGAAGCCTTCCTTGACATCACAAAACCTCGCTGCACTTTGTTCGAACAATATATGAATTGGAAAGACAGAGAAGAATATGGGCCAAGTGCAGGGAATTGCGGTTAATGTGGACGGACATTTTGGTTGGTATGGACCAGTTTTGGCTGAAGGTCCTGTCTCCGTGCATGACTGTAAATGAAAGTGGTTTTGGGTATAGACAGAGAGGGTGAGATTGAGCAACAATATCATGGAAGGATGTGCTCACATGTTTCAGAATGCTGAGATATAGACATTTCGATAGCATCCAGTAAAATACGCCAGTATTATCAGGAATGATGGTGAACAGAATATAGGTGTGAGTTCAGATGATGGAGAGTTTTGGATGAGGATTTGTTCTGCAGCTCTGTAAGTGTGAATGGGGTCAGCAGAGTGTTCAACTTATCCGTCTGAATCTAACAATAATTTATCTTTGAGTGATTTCCATTGAGTGTGACAGGGGGATTCTTTGCACGAGGCCAAACTAGTTTTCTGGTGCTATCCTACCGAACTCACCTCATTAACTACCCACCCTAACCCATGGTGTCACTCTCATTCAATGTTAACCCGATTCTTCCACCCAATTTGGCTGGAGGTGCCCACTATCTCCCAGATGCCACTGGATATTCCATTATTGCTGGCACTCGTGCCATCTTTAAAAGGACAATGGGCACTCGATTGAGCTTTCCTCAGTTTGGAGCTGTCATGTACGTTTTACCCAGAGCATAGCAGATAAGGGTCAATTACCCCACGTTTTGTCAACAGAGTCACAGATATCCTGGCGGATGGTTTAGTACATCTCTTCCCTAGTACCACCAGACCCACCAAGCATGATCTGAGCTCACCACCCAGCTCAGTGCAGTATCTGAGATCAGTAGCAATGACCAGCACTTCAGGTCAAACATCGATAACATTCCCAACTCTGTGAGGATAAGGGGCATCGTATGCTGTTGGTCCCTCACACTCAATGTATGTCTGTTCCAGCACCGACATCCGAACAAGGCTCATGCTCCACCACTCTCACTCTTGCATACAGCACGCCCCCCCCCCACCCCCCCGTGTCTCTTTCCTTTGTAATATCTCCACAGATTGTAGAATTCTCCAGAGAATGTTGATTATGGAATGTTCTACATAATATTCCAAATAATTCCCAGTTTCAGGAAAATGACAGTGCCCCAGTGTGTAAAACATGAGGTGAAGGAACAGTGTTTTTTTTAAAAATCATATGCAATTAAAATTCACATTGAGTCCATTTCGCCCTTCAAATGTGCTGTACCATTTAATAAGATGGGTGGTGATCTGACTGTCTCCTGAGCTTCACGTTGCAGGAACTTTCAATCATTCAGCCCCCTGGTTTCCTGTCACAAACCAGACGACACTCACGCACTTTCTACCCTGGGTTTTTTCAAGCATGTGTTCGGGAGGTATTTCCCATGGGGACCAACCCTCCAAAAAATATGTTCCATCAGCTTTTTACTTTCATACAATGCTTCACAGAGACCAATCAAAAATGTACTCATATTGTATAGTTATCGACATCCAATCACAATTAGTAATTCCGGTTATTTCACTTGGTTCAACTTATTCAACCAAAGATAGCATCCAATCAACTCTCTCGTTATAACGTACAATTTCCAGCGGAGATTTTTCCCCCTCAGCAACTATCTTGACCGTTATCTGAATTGTACCTTTTTTTTCCTTCTTATCAAAGTTTATATTTTACATTGACTTTGGCTATTTCTATTTATAGCAGTTACACAGTCTCGCAATCTATTGGCTGGATGGATGGCTTGTGATGCAGAGGAAAGCCAACAGCGCATGTTCAGTTCCCCACACAGACAGAGGTTGCTCCGAAGGGCACACCCTCTCAACATCATCCTGTCACCCGAGGTGTGATGACCCTTAAGATAAATCATAATTTGTATTCTATCCATGTTAACATTTTAATTTTTTTCAAAAATATTTTTATTCAGAAAAAATTAGTTTAATGCTTCAATGAACAAATCAGTCCCCAACTCAAAAAGCAATGCAAATTGAACACAATTACACCCATGTGCATGTATATAAGAAAAGGTAAATCAACGGGCCGAAGAAAAATAAAAAATAAAAAACGAATACTGGAACTCATTATAACAAAACTATAGCTCTCAACCTTCAAGAGTGTTAATTAATACACGTTCATTTGTTCGTAATTCTTCCTCTCTGGACATTAGATTCATTAGTCAATTTCGTCATAGCTATATTAGCCTGTACCTTGGTAATTTAAAAAGGGCTGTCATGTCGAATAAAAATCCTCTATTGCATGGTGCAAAATACCTTTTAAAAAGTCCAAAGGGCTATGCTCCATGACAAGGTTACGACAAATCAATAGACCCAGGGGGTTTTCAGACACCCAACTCAACAGAACTTTTTTTTTCTGAACTCAGAGAGTGAGGGTATTGAAGTATTTTTTCCTATGCACATCTGAGTAAGGTAGACTGGGCAGGCCCAGGAAAAGGGAAACCTGAACCATCTCCAATTCTGTCCGCAATATCCTGTCCATCGCAGAGAACACACCGCTCCTATAGCGCCGGTGGATGGTCAACAAGCAATGAGTAAGAGTGTCCATAGTCATTTTGTATTTAAGACATACTCCCACTTGAATTTTGAGAGAGTGTCTGGGGCCAGATAGACTCTATGATGAATCTTCAATTCAGGGCAAAAGTCTTCTTACAGATTGAAATACTTCTTGTATTTTCACAAATATCCTCCCCTGTGTCCGAAGAGATCTGAACCCCCAAAATTGTTTGCAGACCTCATAAAGGCACAAAGTCTCGTCTAAGGGGTCACTCTGCAACAAATGATAAAGGGTACTGACAGAGAGTGTGTTCTTAGCAATAAGCACCCTCTTTTCTGTATCGGATCTGTACGGGTCTATTAAAAGCGTGGTTCTTTTCTGAATAACATCTCTGATCTGATAAAAAGAAAACAGAACAGATCTCTACTCGGTAGTCATTAGTTACGACTTATTTTGATCAAAGGACATCATTGTTTCTCCCTCAGATAAATCATCCAAGCAAGATAAACCAACTGGTTGTCCATAGTTTAAACATGGAATCCAGTATTCCCCGTCGGAAACATGGTACACCACGTTTTGGGGTAAGAAATGGGGTTTGGCTATATTGCCTTCGATCGGACACATTAGAGTCCCTACTTTAAAATTATTGATATTTATTGGGAAATGGTAATACTTCGTAACTGTCCTCATTTTGTCTATGAGTAGCAGACTACTAAGGGAGTACTTTGCCTGAGAAGATTCAATATCTAACCATATTGATGCCGAAGCCTCACTAACATCGGGTAAAGAAGAGCGTAATTGATAGCTTTTAATATCCGGGAGATCTACTCCCCACAAACTGTTGGGGTCGTTGTAATTTGGTTAACTTGATAAGGGGTTGCTTATGGTGACAAATCAGAGCTACATCATCCATTTAGTCTCCTAAATATCTGTCTGGGAAACATCAAAGAAAGCAGTCACACGGGGTATAGCAAACAAGGGAGGGAATTCATTTTAATAAGAGCTATCTAACCCAGCCAGGATATTGGAAATGTCTCCCATCTTCGAAGGTCTTGTTTAATTTTGTCAAACAAATGGACAAATACCGCGTTAAATGTAAGTTCAAAGATAGGATTAATGAATATACCTAAATAGGGAGCATCCCCATTACCCCGGGACCATTGAAAAGGAAATCAGGATTCTCCCACGGCATCAGGTATTTCCCTGACTTCGCCCAGAGGCATGGCCTCTAACTTTGTAAAATCAATGGTATTGCCGGAAAAGACACCAAACGAACTGATGCATTGCATCAAGTGAGGGACCAAAACTATGGGATTTAACAAAAATTTAAGACAATCATCTGCAGACAATGTAATCTTACGTGACTTCTATCCCACTTCTGGGGCAGATATGTTGGGGTCCCTGCAGATGCCCTTCGCCAGTTGCTCAATCACTATCGTAAACAACACTGTGCGTAAACAACCTTGTCGACTGCCTCTAGAAATAATAATTTTACAGGATCGCACACAGAGTGTCACTTTCAAGGACCCTCACCCACTTGATAAAAACTTTGCTGAGACCAAACCATTCTAACGTATAGAAGAGATACAGCTACTCAACCCAAGCAAATGTCTTCCCTGCATCAAAAGAGATCATTAATAGCTGCTTAATTTGCTGTTGACACGCTTGGATCATATTGAGTAATCTGCTAACATTGTTGGAATATCTGCAGCCTTTTATAAGCTGGTTTGGTATACCTTGACAATGGAAGGATAAATAGTTTCCATCCTCAATGTGAGGGACTCAGACAGAATTTTGAAATCAATATTTCGAAGTGAGATAGGCCGATAGGAAGCACAATCTTTCGGTGTCTTCCTTTTCTTCAGAATAAGAGAGATATGAGCCTCTCTTAAGGATGGTGGGATGCAGTCGTGACTGTGTGAGTGACGAACATAGTAAGCATCGGCTCTGACAACAGGTTTATAAATTCCTCATAAAACACACGTGGACATCTGTCAGGACCGGGCGCCTTTCCGCCTGGAAGCTGCTTTACACCCTCCAGCACTGACAGTGGTGAATGAAGGCAAGACTCTTATTCGGGGGTTTCCCCTGGAAGTTCCAAGTGCTTGAAGAAAGATTCCAGCTTAATCCATCTATCCTCATAATGCTCAATCTGATATAATTCAGAGTAAAATCTCCGAAATGCTGTTTTAATTTTTATGGGATCGCAGGAAAGGGTCCCAGTACCTTCCCTAATTGAGGTAATGGCATTGGGGCTCTCTTTTTCATCGCAAGATAGGGTAACTTCTTGCCTGGTTTTGTTTTGCAAAAGTAAGTTCGTGCTTGGCTGTCTGTGTGAGCATGGAATTCACAGCAAACCGAAGCGTTGTGATCCTCTACAGCCGAGCCACCGAGGGTCTATCACAGTGTGCCCTCTCGGCTGCCTTCAACAGTGCCTGGAGCAAGCGCTCCTGCTCCAGCTTCTGCCGCATCCTAAGGAATTGTTCCTTTGGCATAAGCCTTAGCAATTCCCATAGAATGGGTGTGTTACTGGTTGAATCTGAATTAATGGCTAAGAAAGATCTGAATTCATTACAGAAATACTCAATGTACTTAATATCCTTAAGAATAAAGGGATTAGCCAGTGTCTTGAACCTGCTATGTTTCCCTTGATCTTAACCAATAAGTATGCAGCTGCATGGTCAGAAATGGTAATATTCCCAATTGTCCAGAACACCACTGAATTGAAGATTGCTGCAAGGTGAGGAAGACATCAACACTAGTGTGGCATTTCTACGGGTTAAAGAAGAAAATAAAGTCCCTGTTTATGAGGTGGATCTGCCTCCATACATCCACCAGCCCCAGTTCCACACAAAAATCCACTAATTGCTTAGATTGGAAAAATGGTGCTTGGAGCCTTTGGGCATACTGTCCACTGTGGGTGCAAAAGACAATTGAAGTCTCCTCCTACGATAATGTGCGACGAAGAAAGGTTACTTAATTTGGAAAAAGTATCTATCAGGAATTTCCGGCAGTGAACCGGGGGCAATAAACATTCAAACTATTGCTTTGTTCCCCATATATCTTTGAGGGTTATAATCCTCCCGTGGGTATCTAATACAATCTACTAATTTAAATGAAAGATTCTTCCTCACCAGTATGGTTTCTCTCTTATTCCTAGTGTTAAAAGATGAGAAATAAACCCGATCAAACCCACCTTGCTGTAATGTCAAATGTTCCTTGTCATCAAAGTGCATCTCTGCAATACGACAATATCCACCCTCTCCTTTTTCTTAACTGGCGAATGGCTCCCCTTAATGTTCTAGATACACCATTTAAGCACGACATTTGCCATTATACACTGAAACAATATTTGAAATCCAGAGAGGAAGAACTCGAATTACAAATCGCTGAGCACCAATGAAAACAGAATCATAGAGCCTAAAAAAACATACAACCTAAAGCTACTACAACTAATAAGCTCTCAAAACGTTCCAAAACTAAATACATACAAATACAAAAAAAGATACAAAGTGCCAATGGCACTCAGGAGGGGCATTTACCCCGCGTCGACTGGGAGCATTTTCACGTCACAAATCTCTATCTTCTGCCCCATTATCAATACTGCATCCAGGGCAATTAATCACAAACATCGGGACTGAACTGCCCTTAGGTAGGCATTCAGTCATCACGATCACCTTCATAACTCCGTCCAGCTTGAGCCCAACCCAACACACAAACTAAGCAAGAGAAAAACGAGCATTAATACTAATGAAGGAGTTAAAAGTATGTACTCTATCCAGCCCGGTCTATAATTTAACACTGCTTAATACCAGAAACTGCCATCAAACTTTCTTTTAAAAGCTTTCCATTATCGCATCCAGCCTACTTTAAAGTGCCCACAAAGTTTTCACAACCTCTGGAGAGTTAGTGGATCTATTGAAAGATCCACTAGTGCATACAGAGCACCGCTGAGTTCATTAAGGAATACTGAATCTCAAGTTCCCTTCATCTTCTCTTGTTATCATCGAAAGATTTTATTTTCTGAATCACTGCCGCTGAAAAGACCTGGAAGAACATAATCCTGAAGCCCTCTTCGGGTCTCTTCCCTGTATTCTGGAGGCTTCCCTAAGTCTTTGTTTGTCCTTGCAACAATGTAATAGCACAAGGACAGGGTGAGGGCGTTGGTCGGAGTATGACCTGCGCACCGTAACCCGATGAACTGTCTCACTCTTCACCCGTCCCTCTTCAGCTTTGTTGTGAAGGAATCTTTGCAGCCAGTTCTCGCAAAAAAAACTCACTGACTGATCACCCTATGTCCGGTCCACCAGACCGATTATGTGAACATTCTTCATCCTGTCCCTGTTCTCGAGGACGTCACCTTGTTCAGCTAAGTTACGGACCTGTTTTGCAAAGGTGAGGATCCGCTCCTTAAAGGAATCGATCACAGTCTCTGCCCCTACAGTTTGGCTCTCGACCTCATCCGTTCTGTTTCCAAGGCTTTAAAGTTGCTGCTCATGTTTTTGGAGCACTGCTGAGAGTGGTTCTATCCTCCCGCTGAATTTGTCTTCAATCATGGTTTCAGTCATTTCCCGTAACTTGGTGAACTCGGTGACCAAGTCCTGGTGAGTGACTCGGTCCATTAAACGAACAGAGGGTGTTACAGGTGCGGCCACAGACATACTGAAAGCTTCTGACGGGTGCGCTGCGTGTTGGGACTTACTCGATCCTTTCCCATATTTTGTCATTTTCACTTGAAAAAATGGCATTAGTGAGGATTCTGTAGCTCTTGTAGTGTTCAATTGTAAGTAAATGACTGTGGTGGGGTGGGATAGAGCATTATTGTGGTACAGAGATCAGCAAAGCTGACCTTTCAGATCGCTGCCATTTTGTTTTCCCGGTAAAACTTTATCGATGTTATCATTTCGTTCAATTCCTGGATATTCTGAAGCCGTGTCATTCAGTACCACTGTCTACATTTTCCCAACACTGCACATTGCTGCCCACTCCTCGAGAATCCTTGACTCCTTTGTGATTCATGAACCTTGCCTCAAAAATACTCAATATTTCTGCCTCGAATGGTCTGCAGGGAAGAGTGTTCCAAAGACTCACTACACCCTGAGAAAACAAAAATAAACTGACTAATCGGTAATTTAGCATGGCCAATCAATCTAAGCTGCACATCTTTGAACTGTGGGAGGAAACTGGAGAACTGGGAAGAAACCCACACAGACACGGGAAGAATGTTCAAACTCCACATAGAGTGTTGGACGAGGTTGGAATTGAGCTGAGCTCCTTGCTGATATGACGTAGCAGTGTTTACCACAAATCTATCACGCTGCTCCGTTAGCCCTATTAGTTACCTGCGGCTGACGAAAGAAATCTGCCTGACTTGTTCCTATCACTGAACCTGACCCCGTCTGAGACCTTTATCATCGGTCATATCACCGACCCGGTTACATTTAAAATTTGTTGTGAACAGTGGAGTAGTGGGACGAGAAAAGGAAACAGTGACACCCTCCAACATCAGTCAGAACCGGAGTGAGGAAAAATTCACAAAGTCGGATTTCACTCAAGTGGATATTCCCCTTCCCAGAAGTTTGGGATGGCTGAATCATTATATTATATCGAGGCTGGCTTTGTCTGATTTTCCATAGACAGGTGAATCAGGGATAATGGTGCAAGGAGAGAAAGGTGCAGCTGGGACCACAATGAGATGAGCTATGACCTTATTTACTGGTGGGTTAGTGTCAAAGGACCGTTCAGCCCACTCGTGTCCCTCAGCCCTATGTTCTGATGTTCCATTCCTCCCTTCGGACCTGCTACAAACAGCCAGATCGAAGCCACGCTGATGGTTAGGTGTAGTTTCGGAAATGCACTTGGAAATTCTAGGCTTAGATCATAAAGTGGCCCCCAGCCGCAATCCTTTTTTCCATGCTTCCTCACTCTGTAACTTCTGCTCTGGAATTGCTTTAAATGCAGATCCCATATCCCATCCAGGATTAACTCAGGCAAATTTTCTCCTCTCCCGAATGCAACATTGTACAACACGACTTCCAGGAAAATAACCAATTACTTTCCAAAAGCATGACATAAAAGACTAAGAAGTAGGAACATGAGACGGCTATTCGGCCCCTCAAGACTGAATTCTCATTCAATAAGAACATGGCTGATCTACTTCCGAGCTCAACTCCACTTTCCTACCCAATTCCTTGTATCCCTCCACAACTCTCTGGGTTAGGGAATTCCAGACATTCACTACCTTCTGAGAGAATGCTTCATTTTTCACCTCAGATTGAAATCAATATTTCTTATTCGGTATCTACCGCCTCGAGTTCGAGACTCAGGGGAAACACCTTCTCAGCATCTACCTTGTCAAGCCCCCTCTGTATCTTGTACATTTCAGTAATATCACCCTCATTCATTTCAACCACAATGAATAATCTCCTCACCATTTTAAATGTATTCAATAATTCAACCCTTCCATCTCAGGAAGCCGCCTCATGAACCAACCTAGTTACTTGCTGCATCAGCATGCAGACGTTACGTTTCATACTCAGGAACACTCCAATCCCTTTGTACTACTCCTTTTTTGGGAGTCCTCTTCATTAAATAGCAGCCTGCATTTTGGTTCGCAAAGTGATCCACTAACTCCAATGTATATTGCACTCAGCTCCCGCCGTCAGGCTATCAGTATAGATTGTACATAACTGATGCCATCGGCCTGATATTTGTGGTAATCCAGTAGATACACCTTTATCATAAAGATCCATTAATCCTGACACTCCGATTTCTATGTGTTAAGCAACCATTATCCCATGCAAATATATTATTCATCATACTGCAAGCCTCTGTCTTGTGTCAGAACGTTTATTTTGTGATACCTTGTGAAAACTTTCTGGAAAGTCTCATGTTAACCAGTGCCCTTTATCAAATCTGCTTGTCACTTTCTCAGGAATTCCTGATGAACGGCTCCTGCCCGAAACATTGATTTTCCTGCTCCTTGGATGCTGCCTGCCTTGCTGTGCTTTTCCAGCATGACTCTAATCTTGACCTTCTCAGGGATCTCCAAAGAAGAATTTGTATGTTGTGACAGAGCAAAAATAGTTTCCCCTTCACAAAACCATGCCAACTCTGCATTAAGATTTTCTAACTGCCCTGCAATTCCTTCCTTAATAACAAGCTCTAGCAGATTCCCACCAATAATGGTTAGGCTAAATTGTTCCTGCGTTCTGTCTCATTCCTTTCTTCAAGATAGGCACCACATTGGAAGATCTCCAGTTTCAATGGAACACTCCTGTAATCCAAAGAGTTATGAAATATTTCACACAATGTCACTAGTCACTCTGTGACTACTTCTTTTAAAATTAACTATGAATTACTGCTGACCTGCCTACCCTTATTCTTACCTGTTAGGTAAATACCTTGTACCTTTTGTTAGAGACAGTTCAATAACTTCCCTCCTGTTACCACTTTGTTTATACCATTGACATTCTTACACTACTTTCCTCATGAGGAGTGATTTAAATTACTAGTGTAAATTACCTGCCTGTTCCCTTTGGCCAGTTCTCCAGTCATACCCCCCTAATGGCCTCAATGTACTTTCCTCACTTCACTTCCCCCTCAGCTCACACACACATCTTCAAGCTTTTTTTAATGTTGACAGAAAAGCTCATGATGCTTGTTTTTATATTTCTTACCAATTTGTTACATCATATCTTTTCGTACATTTTCGTCAATTTCTACATTCATACAGTTATATCGTGCTCAAACAGACCCTTTGGTCCAACTTGTCCATGCTGACCAGGTTTTCTAAATTATAATAATCCCATCTGCTTGCACTTGGCCCATATGCCTCTAAACGTTTCCCATTCATATGTTGGTCTAAATGTCTTTGAAATATGTACTTGCATCTCCCACTGTTTTTCTGGCAGTTCATTCTATACATACATCACACTCTGTGTAAAAAAAGTTGTCCCTTTGTCCCTTTCAAGTTTCCCCCCTTCCACCTTAAAGCTATGCATCTGTGTTTGAAATCCCCGATCCAACATAAAAGACCTTCGCTATTCACTCTACCCATGCCTCCCATGATATTATAAACTTCTAGAATGCCACTCCTCAAACTCATACACTCCATCTGATACTAACTTCAAGATCAAACGTTTAACGATCAGCACTGCAAATTTGAAAGAATATTAAAAATGACAGGTGTAGATAACAGCCCAAACTTCATACTGTTAGTTTTGCTCTATGTTACAAAACTAAGGCAGCATGAAACTCTTACTCGTGCTAATAAGAGGTCAAGCATCTGAATTCCATAGTGTGAAGGCAGTGATGATGGAAACTGTGAAAACGTATACATCGAGATCTATATAATACAACATTCTCTCTCCTGTTCTCCCTATGGCCTTGTGTGGTTGTGTCTTCTTTATCTTACACTCAACGAGAGAGAACCCCTTTCCCCCATTCACATCTTAATTTAAACCCATTTTGCATCATCTTCTCGTTCACCACTGCTAATAGCCCGTTTATCTTTTGCCACGCCCTCTTTTCCAAGTCACCCATCCCCCATCTCCGCAAGGGATTAAAAAGCCAACCCTTTTCAGTTCAGAACAAGTCACATTGGTCTTGTTATGCGAACTCAGTTTCTCTGTCTCTGCAGATGCGGCCAGACCTGCTGAGGTTCTTCAGAAACGAATAGGCACAGCACAAATTTTGAATGAAACAAATAACTATGGATGCTGGAAATAAATATAAAATAAATGCAAAAATTGCTGAAGAAACTGCGGGCTTTGTAGAGGGCCACTGGACTCGAAAGATTAACTCTGCATTCACTACAGAAGATGCCACCAGAGCTGCTTTATTTCTTCAGGAATTTCTGTTTTTGAACAAGTTCCAATGACGTGTTTGAAAGCTGCTCAAACGAACTGTCCAACACGGAGCGCCCTACACTGGGAACTGAAGTGTACACATTCATTCGCTCAGAAACTGCATAAGGCTGATATCACTGACACCACAGACCTCTTAATCATGGTCAGGGAGAAAACTAGAGGGAAACACATTCAATTCAAACGCAGATGGCATGACGAGCAAGGAAAAGATTCAGATGAATATATTAAAGGGTTTGAGTAATGTAACAAATTGGAAGCATGGCACCAAGGAGAACCCTCAGCAGAATGAGAATATGAAAATGGAAATATTACTGCATCAGAAACCAGGTGCGGTCACTGAGTACACGGCTGATGGGTGACTGGGTCTCGATGTTAACTGGGGGACAGACAGTAGAATTGAATTGCTGATATTACAACTCAAACTGGGCTTTCATGTGATGCTGTAGACAACAGCAGCAACAGAAGCAGGATTGTATTCAAACATAATCTGTAACATTTTCCCCAGGATATTCCATCAGTCTACCATTATCATCAAGCCGAGCAATGGTTCAGTGACGAGAGTGGGTGAACTTGCCACGGTCAGAACCATGTGTACCTAAAGCTGATCACAACCCATTACAGCTACCACACTTGAATGGTTTCATTCCAAACAGCAGAACTAACATCTGATAGAGAGGACAAAATGATCCCAAGACCAACAGATCAGATCTAAGCTCTGCAATCCTGCCACATCCAGACATAAATGTCGATGTACTATTACAAAACTTACTGGAGGAGAGGACATCAGAAATATCCCCATCCTAAATAATGGAACAGCCTGGCACATCAGTGAAAAAGACAAGGATTTAGTATCTGCACTATCCTCAGCCAGAGGTGTTGAAGGATTGATCCACCTCATCCTCGCCATGATATCCACAGAATCATAGATGGCGGTGTTCAACCAATTCGATTCGCTGCATGAGACATGAAGAAACCGCTGAACACAGTAGATACGACAAAGACAATGGACCCTGACACAATTCCGACAATAGGACTGAAGACTTATGCTGCACAACAACCCGTGGCCCTCGGGAAGCTGTTTCATTCCAGCTCCAACTCTGACAACTCCCTGGCAATGTGGAAATTTATCGAGGAGAAAGTGAGGACTGGAGATGCTGGAGACCAGAGCTGAAAATGTGTTGCTGGAAAAGCGCAGCAGGTCAGGCAGCATCCAAGGAGCAGGATAAGAAGGGCTCATGCATGAAACGTCAATTCTCCTGCTCCTTGGATGCTGCCTGACGACTGCATCACATTTTCAGCAACACATTTTCAGCAATGTGGAAAATTACTCAACTATGTCTGGTCCCCTAATAGGTGAATAATTACATTCTGACCATTTACCACCCCCTCAGTCCCTTCACGATAATCACATTGGTGGGAGTTCTTTTTGACAGAGCTGTCAAGCAGTCCAGAAATAACCCGCCCATTGTGGTTTCTGATAGGTTCCTATGTGGCGATGGTGCTGATGTGGAAATGTCACTGGATTACTAATCCAATACAGGATAATGCTCTGGCAGCTGGTGGAAGTTAAAAACAATTAATAAAATATCAAGATCTAGAATCTGGTGATTGTAACAATGACCTTGCATCCAATGTTGATTGTAAACTTCGATCTCATTCCCCAACGTACTTTCAGGAAGTGAATCTCCCGTGCTTTTCTTGTTTGGCCTAAAAGTGACTCCAGTCACATAGACATGTGATAAAGTCTTCAATGGTCCCTGAAATGGCCAAGCAAGACACTCAATTGTATCACACTGCTCCGAGGTCATAAAGGAAATAAACAGACAGAATAACCGGCACCAGCCTCGATATCAGAAAAGGGAACGGGAATCACAGTCCTATTGACCCTGAAGAGTCCTCCTTCCTCACATCTGAGAGCTTGTGACAACATTTACAGAGCTTTCCCACAGGCTGCACAGAAACATCGGGAAAGGAGTAGGTCATTCAACACATTGAGCCTTCCCCATTCTACTTCATTGAGAAAATCTCCTCAAAGCAGTTTTCCCGACGCAGTGTTCATATCTATTAATATGTTTAAACATTGTGAAATATAAAATAAGAACTGTTGTAGACCTTCAGTCCATCAATCTTGCTCCTCGATTCAATATACAGGCATTTCTCTGATAACGCGTGTTTATTCAACGTGATTTGACTGCAATGCGATTCGTGAATTGTGCACCTTTTTTCTATAAAGTGAGCTCCCGCTCACTGTGACGCGATTCCTTGCCAGGCACCATCTGTATAACAAAACCCAGCTTCAGGATCCTCTGTCTGCCAAATGCACCCTCTGAGTGTTCAGCTAAAACAGGAATGTAATCCGCTCTGCAAGCTTTGAACCTGAGCTTGAAACAGGTTCTCTCCAATTAGAAGGAACTTTATTTCAAACCGGGGGAGAATCTTCAGGAGAACTGAAATTCCATGTTGGCATCACGTGGTCAGTCAGTCCTGAGCGCTTTCTGGTGAAGAGCTTGGTGAAAGGTACAGGGATGAAGCCAATGACTGAATTGTCATTATTAACACTATTTCATGACAATATATGATTTAAAGGTTTAATTAGACTGTGCTAGTGTGTGTTAGACTAACTTTAATTTTTGTTTTTAACTGATATTTTGCAGTTCGCCCATTATCCTCCTTTCCACATAGACCACATTATTAATATTGCATGATTTTCTGCAACACAGTGATGCACAGGAACGCAGCTACCACGTTATTGGAGAACAACCTGTAATGATATCTGATCCTCTATCTTCATACAATACCCTGCTGTCTCCCTATCCCTTTAGTTTCCAGAAATGCATATTTATATTCAGTGCCTTGGTTTCCACAGCCTGATCTGTGAGATAGTACCCCAGGTTCACCAGTCTCTGAGTGCAGACATTTATTCACATCTCAATGCAGAGTGGCCTGTCTGTACATAATACTGTGGCCCCTTGTTTTGAAGTCCCAGCCAGGGGAATTGTCACCCCTGTTTCCAATCTGTCTCGCCCTAACAGAGTTTTATATGTTTCACTGAGATCGCCACTCATTTTCCTAAAGCCCATGGAATACAGGCATAGCCGCCCCAAACTCTGCTCCACAACTAGCCTATCATCCCAGAGATCAGTCTGGTTATCCTTTACTGCTCTCCCTCAATGTCAGGTTTCTCCTTTATTGGGTAAGGAGACCAAAACTGCATAACATACTGCACAATGTGCGAGATGAGGTCTCACCAAGGCCCTGCTCAGCTGCAGTGAAACACCCTTACTCCTGGATTCAAATCCCCCTGAAATGAAGGTGAATACACTATTTATCTGCCTATCTGTTTTCTGCTCCTGCAAAATTGCTTTCTGTGACCAGTGCACAGGGAGATCCAGATCCTTTGCAATGCTACACCTCCCCACGTGTTGGGTCTGTGTATACTGGTCAGCGTGCCAATGCCATTCCCAGTATTGACTACTCGATTCAGATCTCATTGCCCTACACTGATCTCGGAGGGTTGCACAGAAGGAAACAAAAATGCAGCTTAACTTCCTTTATAGATCAACATTTTTCAAACAATCCCTTTTCAAATGATAGGCTCCCGTTCTGTTTTTACCATCAAAGGTCACAATATCACATATCCCCCATAGACCATATCCCCCACCCCTCATTGCTCTCCATCTGCTATGTATTTACCCAGACACTCCACTTGTCGCAATCACCTTGCACATCCAGCGCACCCACTCACAATCCGATATTGTTTAGTGCCATCAGCAAACTTGGAAATATTAAATTTGATCCACTCAACAAAATATATGTTGTGTATTGGGAATAGCTGGAGCCCAAACCCCGATCCTTGCTATATCCTCCAAGCCTTCCTTTCAAATAAACCCATTGTTTTATTCCTAGTCACTGCTTCCTGCCCACTCTCCCATTCGAAAACCATATTAGCCCCAGTCCCAGAGGATTTGAATTTGCATAATAGGCTTTGGGCTTTATCAAAAATCTTTCTGAAAATGCAATTATATTGCATTGATTGCTTCTCCATAATTATGCTAAACGTCACTTTCTTAATTATGATTCCCATTTGATCAATCTCGGTTAACTTTATCTGTGCTCATTACTTCCAGTTCCAATACTTCCTCTAAGAGTGTTTGGTTGCAAATGTCATTCTATTCCTTTTTTCTCAACAGACTAATGTTCACTAGGATTGTTGGGAAGTTTTCTTTTTTGTTTTGTTTTCTTCTGTGAAGACATAACTAAAGTATTTGCTCCATAGTTCTGCCTTTTCCCGGTCCTCAATTCTCTGGTATCAGACTGTAAGAAAGCTGCACATTTGTCCACTTAATTTTGCCACTGACATATTTTCATAAGATATTACAAGTTCAATCTTAAAACCCTTGTTAATATACTCTTCAGAAACCCATCAATTCGTATCTTAAACTACTCAATGATTGACCTTCCACAGCCATACAAACACGGAAGCACAGACTTTGTACCATCAACAATACAGCACTGTCTACAGTAGTCCCATTTTCCGACACAAGTCCCGTAGCAGTTAATCTTGTGGCATTTCAAGTGTACAGCCGTGTATTTCCTAATGGTTGTGAAGTTACCATGACAACTTCTCTCAGGAAGGACATTCCTGACCCCAACACCCTCTGGATGAAAAACAAACCTCAATTCCCTACACTTATAAATGTGCTGCATTGTTCTTGGCCCTTTGACTAAAAAGAACAGCTGTTGTCTATCCACCCTGTCCATGTCCCTTAGAATCCTATCCTTCTGAATCACGGCCGCCTCAGCCTCCTCTGCTCCAAATTAAACAACCTGAGGTTATCCAGCCTCTCTCCATAGCTGATATGTTCCATCCCTGGGAACATCCTGGTGAATCTCCTCTGAGCCCCTTCCAATACAATCAGGTCCTTCCTGTAATGTGGTTCCCAGAACTACACACAGTACTCCATCTTGGCCAAACCAAAGTTCTGCATAGCTCTTATAATCTATGCCTTGATGAATAAAGATTACGTTTACGGTCCCTTATGTTTTTTCAAAATTGTGCATTAACGCATTTAGTCATATTCAGGGAAGTGTGGAGAAACACCCTCTGAGCTTCCTCGTGTGCTGCCATTCATTGAGTACTCCATGTCCAGTTCCTTCTTCCAAAGTGTATCACATCATATTTATTAAGGTTACATTCCATCTGCCATTGCTCTGCCCATCTGACCTTCCATCTGTATCTTCCTGCAACATAAGACCTTCCTCCTCACTGCCAACCACCCGGCCAATCTTTGTATCAAACACAAAATTAGTTGTCACACTCCCAGCACCCCCGCCTATATTCACAGCTGCATTCATTTATGAATACCCCAAATAATAAGGATAACGATCACACAACACCAGGTTATACTAAAACCGGTGTATTTGGAGGCACTAACTTCGAAGCGCTGCTTCTTCATTTGGTGGTTGTGTGCTTTGAAAGCTCGTGCCTCTGAATAAACCTGCTGGACTATAATTTGGTGTTATGTGATTTTTAGGTTTGTTCACCCCAGTCCAACACCAGCACTGATCCCTGTGATACACCATTGGACATCAGTCTCGAGTCACACAAACAGCC
This sequence comes from Chiloscyllium punctatum, assembly GCF_047496795.1. Taxonomy (NCBI): domain Eukaryota; kingdom Metazoa; phylum Chordata; class Chondrichthyes; order Orectolobiformes; family Hemiscylliidae; genus Chiloscyllium; species Chiloscyllium punctatum. Next base: position 13,921,588 of record NC_092788.1, on the reverse strand, counting down.
TTCAACCACTACCCTCTGTCTCCTAACACTAAGTTGATTTGGATGCAACTTGGCAAGTCATTAATGACTCGTATCTGTTCCCTTGTTGTTCATTTCTGCTTGACACATTTGCAGAATATCTGGAGATTTTCCTTAATCTTACACTGCCAGCAGGTTTCTATGACCCTGTTTTAGGCAGTTCTCACCGAGTGATGAATTTCCTCAAAGTTACAGTCTTAAGTGGCCAATCCCTTATCTTGCCATTATTTGCCTTGAATTTGGATTGGGGAGCCAGGGAAGCGTCCTGTTAATTTCCCATTTGTATTATGTTTTGTGAATTTTGTAAATCTCACTTTGACCCACTTCTCATTCTTTGAAACACTGGAGAACATAGGCCGAGTTTCCTCATCCAACAATCTCGCCATCTGTGAGATTAATCTGGACATACGTCCATTGCAATTTAATTGTGATCAGTATATTTTTTCTCAGATTGGGTCACCAATACTGTACATAATGGATGCAGGTTCGCTCGCTGAGCTGGCAGTTTCATTTCCCGACGTTTCCTTACCTTACTAGGTAACATCTTCAGTGGACCTCTGGCGAAGTGATGCTACACATTCCTGCTTTCTTTTTAAGGGTTTCTTTGGGTTGTTGATATCACTTCCTGTGGCGAAGTCACTTTCTGTTCCTTTTCTCAGGGGGTGGTAGATGGGGTCTAACAATTAATAGCACATCGAGTTAGACATCTGCCAGAAATACATGTGGATTCTCTCCATTGATCCTATTAATTTCTAAATATCCATTATCACATGCTGCATAATAGATTACAACAGTTTCCCTGCAGATGTCAAGTTAATTGTTCGGCAATTCTCCAAACTATGTCTTCTTCCCTTTATAGATGCTTGGATCCCTTCTATTAATCTATAGTGCTTGGACCACGTTTAATAACTTCCATTTATCCGGAATGGTTTCCGGCCTCTGCAGAATACACAGGAAAATAATACACAGTCATCGACAGTGCAATTAATACTTCTGTTGATGAGTTATGTCTGACATTTTAATATGAAGTACGTCAGGTTTTTCAGGCTGAGCAATGCTCAGTCCAGTTACACTTTCAAATACTACCTTGTTCCTGATATAAATTGACTTTTTGTCTTCAGTTGCACAAGCGCTACATGATCAATTGGTATTACTGGCTGATTTTATGGATCTTCCTCCTTGAAGACAGATACAAAGCAGCTGATTATTTTCTTGGCCATTTCCCTGTTCTTCACAATAAACTCTCCTCTCCCAATTACCAATTTCCATATTTGACCTTGCTTTTACTTTGTTTCCTTTGAAATACAGATTGTAGATTTATGCAGTGTTTTTGTTCCTGTTTGTTAGCATTCATGTTCTATTTTTGATTTCCTTATCAGTTTCATGACCCTTGTTTCTGGATCGTGAATTTCTGAGAATTCTCAGGTTTCCACAATGACTGAAATTCATCTGAGGGCATTTCCTATGATTAATACATTTTCGAATTTGTTATGTTCAACATCATTGTTTCACTTTTCCTTTCTTTGGTGTTTGTACCTGAAATAAAAAGACTTTGCAATATTTCTATAAATTTCCTCGTCCTGACCATATATATTCAGGAACACTGCAGGAGGACATAGAAGGAATTGCCGGAGCCCTGGCTGATATTTTTGCATCATCGCTGGCCAACGGGCGAAGTCACGAAGGACTGGGGGACAGCGAATGCTGTGTCCTTACTCAAGAAGGGCTACAAAGAAAAACGCGGGAGCTATAGACAGTAAATGTAAAATCTGTTGTAGGTAATTTACTTGAACAGGTTCTAAGAGATAAGTTATAAATGCATTTGGAAAGACAGGGTGTGATTAGGAGCAAGATTAGAGTGGTGCTGGAAAAGCACAGCAGACCAAGAAGCATCCGAGGAACAGGAAAACCAACATTTAGGGGAAAAGCCCAACATCAAACTCAGCACGGCTTTGTGCATGGGAGATCATGGCTCACAAATTTGTTCAAATTCTTTGATTAAGTGACTACCAACGTTGAGGAGGGCAGGATGGTGTATGCAGTCTTAATGGATTCCAGTTAGGCCTTCAATAAGGTTCCAAATGGTACACTGCTCTGGAAGGTTAGATCGCATGAAATTGGGGAGGAGCTGCCAAATTAGATGCAAAATTGCCTTGTTGGTGGGAAGCAGAGGGTAATAGTGGAAGGATGCTTGTCAGCCTGGAGGCATGTGATTAATGGAAAGCCTCACGGTTTACTGCTTCGCCCACTACATATTACATATATCTGTGGTTTAGATGAGAATGAACAGGCAGATTTGTAAGTTTGAAGACAACACTAAAATAGGCAGCATCATGGAGACTGAGGAAGGTTATCAGAAATTTCAGAAAATACAGCAGTACCTTGATCTGCTGGAGAAGTGGCTGAGAAATGGCAAATGAATTTTAATTTAGATCAGTGTAAGTTCTTGCATTTAAGAAAGTCAAATCAAGGTAGGAATTTCATGTTGAATGGTTGGGTCCTAAGGAGTGTAGTGGAACAGAGGGACCTTGGAATTCATGTGCATGGTTCTCTGAAATTTGATTCAGAGGTAGACAGGGCAGTGAAGAAAGCTTTTGGCACACTGGCTTTCATCAGTGTATATTTACGTTGCAATTATACAGGATGTTGGTGAGGCCATACTGGGAGCGTTATGTTCAACTGTGTTCACTTTGCTATGGGAAGGATGGTATTAAACTGGAAAGAGTGCAGAAGAAATTTACAAGAATGTTGCAAAGATCTCAATGGTTTGAGTTATTGGGAGAGGTTGGACAAGTTAGGACTTTTTACTTAAGATGTATGAGGCTGAGGGGGAATCTGAGAGAAGTGTATAAGATCATGGGAAGGACGGACAGAGTGAATGCACTCAGTTCCTTTTTCCAGGGTTAGGCAATCACGGACAAGAGGGCATCAGTTTAAGGTCAGAGGGGAAACATTAAAAGGGAACCTGAGGACCAACTGCTTTTCACACAGGGGTGATACGCATATGGAATGATGTGCCAGTGGAAGAGTTTGAGGCGGGCACATTCGCAACATTTAAAAGGCATTTGTACAAATACATGTACAGGAAAGGATTAGAAAGATACAGGACAACAGCAGGGAAATGGGGTTAGCGTGGATGGACAGTTTGGTCGGAATGGACGTGTTTGGGCTGAAGGGCCTGTCTCTGTGTCGCCTGACTCTCTGACTCCAACAAACATGGCTTGCCTCCCACTGTATGTTATATTGTACTTTCCCAATTCACTGGAGGGAACTTGACCCTTTAGCCTCCAGGCTACCATGATTTTTAACCAGAACGTTCAAGCATTCTATATTCATGCAGACACCGTGTAAACTGCACCTTATTAATGTCTCTGTTCCTTCAAAGCTGATTCAGAGTAAGGTCATTAACTCTTCCTTCTGATCACACAACAAACCCAAAATAAACTGCTCTATAGTTTGCTTCACAACATACTCTTCAACCCACCTCACATACACGTACAGAATTTATTTTGCACAGCATAAGCAGTCACTTAGTTAATACAGTTTAGATGCAATTTGAGAACATCCTACAAAACTGCAGTATCCTTGATACTTGCATATCTAATTCCCAGAGCATATGATGTTCAGATTTTCTGCAACCGATATATAACACACCAATATTTGCTGTGCCTTGCTCTTTGTAAGTTCTACATAAACTGATTCCGTAGACTGGGAGGGAGAGGTCTGTGTCATTATTAGTGATAGACTTGGAAAGGACATTCGGGGAGGCTCACCTTGACGCTGAGATGATCTAAAGATATCTCCATCAATACAGGACAAGCATCAATATCCTCCCGGCTGTCTCAGGATAATGGTCACCAAATTCTCTCTGCTCCGTCACCCTCTCTGTATATCTGTTATAGCATCTATCCCTAGAAAATCCTCATGCTCTATCTCCAAATAAGGCTTAGGCACTACCTCACTCACTATTGAATTCAGCAACTTCCTTCCCACACTTTTTCCGTCACCTTAGCAATACGCCCACACATTAATAATACTATATGGATTCAAAACTGTCGACTGTCTCATTCCAGACGACTCACAATTCCTCCCAGATACACCTCCACCAGCACTAACTGCAAGGCCATCCACTCCTGCCCTCACTCCATCCATCCCTTTCTTCTATTCCAAGAGAAAATGTCTGGAATAGGACAGAAATGGCCAAGCCGGGTGGTGGAGTGCCCAATATCCATTCCCTCACCCCTCCCCCACACCCGCCATGTGGGAGGAACCTAGTACAAGATGAAGCGGACTGGGATGCCTCGCGTGAAATTTCTGAAACATCCATGTCCCACTGACCGATTAAAGAGCAGTGCTCAGTGAAAGCCAATTCTCACTGTAAACACATTGGCATTTCAAACGACAGTCCTTTAACTCCCACACCCCCCACCCCCAAATACAGTTACCTCACTGCACAGAGATGCAGAAACAGAAATACACAGAATTATTGGTATCACCCCATTATACGAACAAACACAATACATACAAGGGAATAGACATACACACACGTAGAAACACACGCAGACATATAGAGTCACACACAAATAGACACAAACATAGGTAGAAACACACAGGCTGATACACAGAAAGACAAACGTAGAAGCACAAATACCCAGATGACAAGCAGATGGACAAACATATGCACACGTCGACACAGATACAAATTGATAAGTTTTTGTTTTATAACGGGATCAAGGATTCTTGGGGGAAGGCAGGAGAATGAGGTTGAGGAACAGAAAAGAAATTATTGAATGGCAGATCAGACTAGATGGGCCGAATGGCCTCATTCTGCTCCTTTTTTTCATGTGGTGCTATGCTAACATGTATTCTCTTCCTGTGACAGCAGCAGAGACTGGGTTTGATACATATTCGATTGGAAAGGTTCAGTGGGAATGTGGGACAGGTTTGGAGTCCGGAATGGTTTATGTTTATTCCTAATTATTCTGTCCTTATATCTGCAAAGAGGTGGTGATTTGATGTTCAGTTAACAAAGTTTTAAAATAACAGGTTCCACAAAGAAATAAGGACGTACCTTTCACTTTAGTGTTGTGCTACCTGTGGTGTCCTCATCCTCAGGGAGTAGTGAAGACTCGTTTATAGAGTCATAGAGATGTGCAGCATGGAAACAGACTTTTCAGTCCAACCCGTCCATGCCGACCAGATATCTCAACCCAATCTAGTCCCCCCTGCCGGCAACTGGCCCATACACCTCCAAACCCTTCCAATTCGTATACCCATCCCAAATGCCTCTCATATGTTGCAATTGTCCCAGCCTCCACCACTTCCTCTGGCAGCTCATTCCATAGAAGTACACCCACTGGGTGAAAACTGTTGCCCCTTAGGTCTCTTTTGTATCTTTCCCCTCTCATCCTAAACCTATTCCCTCTAGTTCTGGACTCCCCGACACAAGGGAAAAGACTTTGCCTATTTAAGTTATCCATGCCCCTCATGATTTTGTAAACCTCGATAAAGTCACCCCTCAGCCTCCGATGCTCCATTTAAAACAGCCCCAGCCTGTTCAGCCTCTTCCTGTAGCTAAAATCCTCTCACCCTGGTAAAATCTTCGTAAATCTTTTCTGAACTCGTTCAAGCTTCACAACATCTTTCTGATAGGAGCGAGAACAGAATTGCACGCAATATTCCAACAATGGCCTCAACAATGTCCTGTGCAGCAGCAACATGACCTCCCAACTCCTGTACTCAATACTCGACCAGTAAAGGAAAGCATACCGAACGCCTTCTTCACTATCCTATCTACCTGCGACTCCACTTTCAAAGAGGTCTGAAGCTACACTCCAAGTTTTCTTTGTTCAGCTACACTCCCGAGGACCTTGCCATTAAGTGTATAAGTCTGCGCTCGACTGATCTGTGTTGGGCAGGAGAGTCAATGTTTATTGGGAACAGACAGGAGACGGATGGACAGACACACTCGGATCAGCCATGAGCATTCTGAATGGTGCAGGCAAATGACCAACTGTTACCCCTACCCCGTGTGTTGTTCCCTCAATCCACCCTCGAGGCTATTACATGGTAGGGGACCACCCCATTCAATCTGACAGGATCGATACAATGAGACAGGAGGAGACCATTCTGTCACTCTAAGGAAATGCACAGCAATATAGAATGAAGTCATTCAGCTCGTTGAGTACATTACACAGCCCAGCAGGAGGCCATTCAACCCGCCTGAACGGCTACCCAGGAGCAGGGAACATTGACTCTCCTGTCCAGCAAAGATCAGTCGCTAACAGGAAATAGAGAGTAGAGACAAATGTTTATTTTCAGGCTGCAAAGCTGTAACTGATGGAGTGCCTCAGAGATCACTGTAGGGTCATCAATGATCAACAATTTGTATCCAAGATCTGGAGGAAGGGGAGGGAATTGTTTGGAGCTCAATTAGCTCGTAATCCGAGATGGTTATTTAATGTGTCATCAAATGAAGGTAGTGAGTCTGCAATGTGTAACAGACAGGGAAGGTTAGTGAGCAAACCTTCAGCAGAAATAGCATAAGGTAGATTGTGTATTTTGGCATGAAGAATAAAACAATGGTAAACAACGTAAATGCAAAGAGCTTGCAGAACTCTGTGATTCAGGCGGTTTCTATGTTCCTGGGACATGAATCATATGAATTCAGTCTGCAGATGCAGCAAGTGATTTGGAAGGTAAGTGGAATGATGCTGTTTTTGGCAAAAGGTATCAGGGTTAATCGCAGGAATGTTTAACTGCATCGGTACGAGGGCATTGCTGTGACCACATTTGATGCACTGTGTGCTGTTTTGATCCCCGAAACTAAAATGAAAGGATTTAATTCTTTTCGAAGATTTTCAAAGAGGTTTCCCTTTACTCATTCCTGGAATGCCGGCCTTTTGTTATCGGGGATTATCAGTTTTGATCTTAGCTGAGAAATAGAATTCAACCATCCATGACGTTCTGAAGAGTGTATCAACTGGATGCACATTATCTCTTGTCAGGGAGACTAAAGCTAGAGAATAAATTTTAAGAAAAAGATGCATTTATATTAACACACATACTATGAAGACACCTACCAATATTTACAAATTACACAGACACATGTAAGCATGTCTTCAAATTATAAAGTGGGGACTTTTTTGCGATTGAAACAAATGCACTTGCATATAATCTATAATCGGGTTTTCCAGAGAATGTTCCAGAAGAGCACACCTGGTCCAGTTTGGTGTTCAGTTGACATTATCGTATGTTTCAACACAGAGAGGGAGAAAAATGTCCCCCGCCTGAGAAGCAGCAGCCTATTGATCTCTCTCTCTTACGTTGTTCCATCCGATAGCAAAGTGTGAGACCATAAAATCCCTGTGTTATCTTTACCACTTGTGAAGGATTTCTGGTGAGAATTCACTAGAATCTCTCCACTGCCTGAAACAAAGGGAATTCAGCCAAATTCAACTGTTCCAGAGTGAAACCCCACTACCAGTAACTTGTGTGAGCAGAATAACTTCAAAGGCAGAATAACGTTTGGGGCACTCTATCATTTTACCATTTGTTATGAGTCCAACGTTCTGTGTCTCACACTTTTCTAGTAAATGACCTACTCTGAGACCTACATCATTGGTCACATCACAAAAATGGTTCCATTTAAGATTGGTGTAACCAGTGGAGGAGTGGGACTGGAAAAGGACGGAGTGACCTTCCAACATTGGTTGAAACACAAATGAGAAATTTTCAAAGGGCTGTTCAAGTGGAAATTCCCTTCCCCAGAAGTTTGTGGTGCTGGATGCTTGCATTTATTCAAAATTATATTTGGTGACATTTGACAGACAAGTGAATGCAGACAAATGGCATACAGACAGAAAAATGCTTTTGAGACCACATGCACATCACCCATGGAATTTGTGAATGGTGAAGCGGTGACAAAGTGTCTAATAGCCCACTCCTGCCGCTCAGTCCTATGTGCCTATGTTCTATTCAGCTCCTCACAGCTCCTGATATTAGCAGATGGAGGCCACCTGCTCCAAATACCTGGTCCACCAGAACACAGGATGTCATCCTCAAGACTGTCACACACGGTTTGGTGTGGGTTGGAAAATGTTATTTGGAAAACTAGGCTGGTTTCGAAAGACAGCTCTGGTCTCTTTACAGAGTATCTCCTCTCTGCAACTTGTGCTTCATTTGTTGGTGATGTTGGAGACTCAGATTCACTGTGAATACAGCCCCCATACCTCACCCTGAGATGACTCACAAAATACTTTACTCTCTGTGACTGCAACATTCAATAACAGAACGTTCAGGAAAATTACAATTATTAACTTTATAATTACAGAATATGAGAACATAAGAAGCAAGATTAGGTGACTCGGATGATCAACCTATTGTATACCATCATGGCTGACTTACTGTTATCAATAACTGGTCTTTAATGTCCAATTCTTCACACCCTTTAGCACTCTGACAGGCCAAAAAATTCATGTACCACCTCTTTGAATACTTTCCGTTATGTAACTCCCCTCACTATCTAGCCAAGATAGTTCCTGGCATTGATTACCCTCTATGAGAGGAAAACATTCCCAACACAGACACCATCATATATTGATGTGAACAAGAGGTGAACACAGGGGCTCAGGAAAGAGTGAATGGCCTTGATGACAAGGTAGCATTTTACTGTGGATGACATCAGGACCACCTACTTATTTGAGATTAATGGGAATTAGGTATACCCACCCCACTGGTTTGGGGTCTTTCAGAGCACAAAGAAAGATGTTTATGGTCGGTGACCGACAATTCTTTCAGTCCTGGGACATCTCTGCAGGAGATCCTCAGGGTAGCTGCCGGAAAACAAACACCTTCATAAGATCAGAAATGGCGATCGTCACTGAAGACCACCCAATGTTCACAACAATGTGCCACACCTCAGCTCCTGAAACAGTCTGTGTCCATGTGCAGTAAGACCTGGACAGCATTCAGGTTTGTGCTGTTAAAGTGTCGGTAACATTCATGTAACAGCCAGACACTCGACATTTCCACAGTTAAATGAAGAGCTCATTCAGCATCTCAGGCACATTAGAAACAGATATGTGGAAGCCATTCAGCCCATCGAAACTACTGAACAAAAAGAGGAATAGCCGATTCAATCCTCCTGCCTGTTCCACAGGAAGAGAAGAGGTCTGATTACCACATCAAGCTGTTAAACAGGAACAGGCAGGGCCAAGTCCGGCCCATGAACCTGTTCCATGGGACATGGAGGAGGCCATTCAGCCCCTCGGGACACTTATACAGGAACAGGAGGGTGCCATTGATGCTCCAACCTGACAAATCAATGGAGCAGAGAATGCACTCTGAGTTGGATCCACGATGTTCTTCATGGCTCCATTACCTGTGGGACACTTGAAACTTTAATATGGTTTGCTGCCAGTGAGGAAGGTAGCCAGATGCTTTGTCTGAAATCTCAGAGAGGCATCTTCCATCTCTGAGAAGACAGACCCATGTCCTCCATGGATGTCAGAAGCTGGTGGGAATAGTTAACTGTTTTAGAATGAAGGTATTGTGGCTGTTGTCGGGATTGTGGATAACATGACGTTTAATGCAGGATCACACCCTAAATGCACTGTATTAATGTGGGGAGAATTAATTCAAAGACTGACCCTCTGTCTCTCTCAATCAACATATGGAGTGGGGGTGGGATGAGGGGAATGTCCTCGGAGGCTCTTAACCTATTGAGAATCACTTAACCTGAGTTAATAAAACCCATGGAATTTATCATCGTATCAGTGCCTGTTTAGAACATCATGAGTGACTGTCCATCTCCCTTAAGGTTCAATACAATCATCTCTTATTCTCTCACTGAGCTTCACTCTCTGATCATGGTGCCATCATCCCAGGGATTAGTCTGTTGAAACTTGAGAGAAAGTCTATCCACAGTACACCAAATACTGCCTCAACAACACTCTCGGGAATGATCGCAATAATCATTTTCTCTCACTTAGACATCGCCGTTTCTTTCCTGTTCCACAAAAAACCATTCTTTCTCTATGCACTATGACTGACATGGAATTTATAACTCCCTTACATCTGTACGTCAGCATCAATAAAGCCAACACCAGAGTTGCGTAGGAGATGTGCATCACTCTCAGGAGAATTTCAATGAGATTGAATACACCTAAAATAGGGAATGACACCGACCTGAATATAAATAAGCTGTACAAATACGGGAAACAGACATAGGAAGGGAGCTATCTTTACTTCTGTTCTTCTCTCACAGGATGTATGCAGTGCTGGTCAGGGCAGCATGTTATGCCGATCTTGAACTGAATGTTTGGTTCAGCTGTTCCACAGGACAGTAAAGAGAAAAGCACATTCCTGTGGGATTGTAGTGTTACAACACAGGATACATTCTCCAGCTTAATGTAAAACCAACAACAGGGAAATGATTTATCCACTGCAGTAATCCATGATAATTCTAGAGTCCATAACTATTTCAAGTAACAATTAACAACTTTATTTCTTAAAGCATAATAGGGAATAATAGATGAATTAATATTTACAGCTTCTTCCTCTAAGCAATATTTTATCTCCCCCCCCCCACTATATTAGTTCGATTAGACTCCTAATTAAGATTTACAAAACAAAACTTCTTATCTCAAAACCGAGAAGCTGTCGGTTCTTCTCCATATTCCGTTCTTCTTTTCTTCTTTGAGATTCTGCTTTTCCAAGTTACTAATCAATAAAGTTACCGAGAGGAAAACTATTTTTCAGGCAGTCTTTGCATGCTGGTAACTTGGCAGATCTCCTCTCAACTGTCAATTTCCCGCGGTCTTGTACCCCCAAACCATTGGACTGTGTCATTGGATTTTAAGATTATCAATACACTAAATTCACACTTGATTGGAGGTGGGCACTTTGGGTTATAACTTAAACAGTTTGGCTGAATTTGTTTTTGTCTTGAGAAAATAAACTAATCGACCAAATGTTACATTAAATCTATTTTTCGAAGACTTGGTGCTGTCAGGTAGTTATTGCTGGCTTTTAATTCTGTTAAAGGTGCAGAACACCCACATGTTCCTCACAGAAGTCACACTGAAACCTGACTAGAGAAGAATGACCCATTGACTTCGCTTAAGGACTTGGGGCAAACAGATGGGCTTTAGTGCCAAATGAAAATTGTTGCTTTTAATTTCCCTCATGAGATTTCAACAGACTATTATTCTGTGGCTCTAGAGTATGAGTCTTGAACACCATACACTGCCGTCCCGTATGTACAGAGAACAAGTTAAACATCCGCAGAGCAATTTTTTTAGTGATGGACATATGGTTAGAAGGAACTTGAAACTGTTAAACAAAGGCATAAATTCTGGTTTATTCAGAAGTTGCAATGAGACTGAGACGGGACTGGAGTATCATGACGGCGATATTGGAGAGGATTCGTGCGTGGGGAGGAGATGGGGATGTAAATTTGTGAAGGACAAAATGGGTTATGGAGTTTGAGAACAGTCTGGTTCCTTCTTGCATATCAGTGAGTAATTTAGAAATAGTAGTTTGACACTGATTAATATAAGGAAAGGAGGTTTTGTTTGTAACTGAAGACATTGTCTTGCAATTTTCAAATTTTATATATCATGAGCAGAAATTCAGTTCAACCCAGTTTAGTAGACAAATATAATGACTTACCAGGTACACCAACTATAGCGAGGATGGGATAGTAACCACCTTGAATAATCCAAAGGATATCCTGGATCCGTGATGCTAATGATATCCAAGGCTGAGAAAGGCAGTAAAGACCCAAGGATAAACTCCTGACTGTTATTGTAATATTCCAGTCTAATATTCTCAGATTCTGATCCATTGTTGTACCATTCCAGTTTACTAATCTTTGATTCTGATCCACTATTAGAACATTTCAATCCAAGGTCCTCCCATTCTGAACCATTATTGTAACGCTCCAGTCTAATGTTCTCAGATTCTGATCTCTACTCCCCCTCTCTCTCGAGCTGATGATCCGTGTTCGTACTGTCAGCGATGCTCCAACTCATACTATGGGATAACACGCTGAAAAGAGCCCATTTATCATTCAATGATGGAAACGCTCCACTGGGATAATTAGGATCCACGGAGATTGACATTAATCACAGTCACTGAACAAATAGCTCCAGTTAACCCCTTTCAATTTAACATTGATTTTATTAAAATTCTAAAGAACGTATAAAATTTATACATTTGGCATGAGATGTGTGGGAGAGACTGAGGAACGGAATATTGGAGATGGTAGATTGATTGCGTGCAATCATTCAATCTGCCTTGGATATGGTAATAATGACAAAGGATTGTCAGAACATAAACAAGTTTCTACGTTTATAAATGGAAACATACAATCTGTAACTACTGATCAGTGATTATAATGTCAGTAAAATATGGAGAGAACTTTTCTAGTCCAGAATCTGACAGGAAAATGTGCCTCCGATAACATGAGTTATAACAGACAAATGACATGGATATGGTAACAGAGAATATGACGTGACACACAATTCAGATGGTTATTCGAGAATCAGAGAGAGCAGGTGAGGGTCATGATGTTAATGTTATCGATGTCAATCAACTGTGATTATTTTCCATTGGATTTCAATTGCAGTGTGATTATGATATTGGGGACATGGCTGCTGAGACTGGAGTGAGGAAACATGATATTTCCCACTCATCACTAGTGAAACGTTACTCTTTGTAAATTTGAAGATCAAATTTCAGGATACAGCTCCAATGAGGAATGAGGAGAGCCAATATTAACCATACAACCAGAAGACATTGGAGCAGATATTTGGACATTAGGCCCCTTGAGCCTGCTCCACCATTCAATGATGGCTGTTTAGCTTCTCAACCCCATTCTCCCGCTTTCTACCTGTAATCCTTGATCCCCTTTACAGTCAAGAACCTATCTGTCTCACTCTTAAATGTACTCAATGATCTGGACTCGACAGCCCTCGGTGACATCTGTGGCAGTGAATTCCATAGATTCACCACTGTCTGGCTGGAGATGTTTCTCTTTATCTCTGTTTGAAAAGATCTTCTCTTTACTCTGTCCCTTTGGGTACTCGTCTCTCCTACCATTGGATATCTCTTCCCAAAATCCACTCTGTCCCACGGCATGCAGTATTCTGTAAGTTTCAATTAGACCTCCTAACATCTTTCTGAACTCTATCAAATACAGACCCAGAGCCCTCAAATATTCTTCATATGTTAAGCTTTTCATTCCTGGCACCATTCTTGTGAATCTCGTCTGAAAACGCTCCAGGACCAGTACATCCTTCCTGAGATATGGGACCCAAAGCTGCGCAAAATAATCCAAATGTAGCCTGAACAAAGCCTTGTAGAGCCTTAGAAGTACATCCCTGGTTTTATATTGAAGCCTTCTTGAAATAAATGCCCTCATTGTATTTGCCTTCCTAAGTACTGACAACCTGCAAATTTACCTTTCAAGACTCCTGGACTAGAACGCCCTAGTCTTTTTGCACTTCAGATTTCTGAATTTGCTTGCTATTTATAAAATAGTCTATGCCTCTATTCATCCTGGTAAAATGCTTTTCCACACTTTTCCACATTGTACTACCTCTGCCACTTCTTTGTTCACTCTCTGAACCTGTGAAAATCCTTCAGCAGGTGAAAGTGAGGACCGCAGATGCTGGAGATCAGAGTCAAAAAGTGTGGTCATAGAAAAGTACAGCCTGGCAGGAAGCATCCGAGGAGCAGGAGATTTGACGTTTCAGGCATAAAGCCTTCATCAGGAATGTGGGGTGGGCGGAAGGTGCCAGAGAGATAAATGGGAGGGGCTGGTGCTGGGAGGAAGGTCGCTTGGAAGGTGACAGCTAGATGAAGGTGGGTTGTGATAGTGATAGTTCAGAGTGGAAGGTGGAGTGGCTAGATGGGAAGGAAGATGGACAGGTAGGACAGTTCAAGAGGGCGGTTCTGAGTTGGAGGGTTTGATCTGGGATTAGGTGGAGGGGAGATGAGGAAACTGGTAAGATTGTCCTTGATACCGTGTGTTGGAAGGGTCCCAAGGCAGAAGATGATGCGTTCTTCCTTCAGACGTCAGGTGGCTAGAATTTGACAGTGGATGAGGCCACAAACCTGCAAAGCCTTGGCGGAGACGGAGGGGGAGTTGAAGTATTCAGCCACAGGTCAGGAGGGTTGTTGGGTGTGTGTGTCTGAGAGTGTTCCCTGAACTGTTCTGCAAGTTGACGTCTTTTCTCGCCAATGTAGTGGAGACCAGGAGCAATGGACACACTAGAAGAGGTATTTGCATGCACAGGATGTTATCTGACTGATGTGGAAGGATCCTTTGGGGCCTTGGGTGGAGGTGAGGAGGGAGGTGTTGGCACAGGTTTCATACCTGTTGTAGTGGCAAGGGAAAGTGCCGGGAGTGGAAGGTGGCTTGTTGGGGTTGCGTGGACCTGATGAGGGAGCTGTGAGGGAATGGTCTCAGCAGTATGATGATAGGGGTAGGGAGGGAAGTATATCTCTGGTGGTGGGGTCTGACTGTTGGTGGCAGAAATGGCGGAGGATGATGCGTTGTATCCTGAGGTTGGTGGGATGGAAGGCATGCACCAGAGAGGTTCTAACTTGTTGTAGTTGGAAGGGTGAAGCTCAAGGCTGAAGTTTTGGGCAGTTGAGGAGATGCGCCAGAGCACGCTCCTGCAGCCAAACCACCTCTTCAATGCTACCTGTCCCTATATCTATCTTTGCACAGTTTGAAAGCTTAACCCAAATGCCCTCAGTTCCATCATATAGATAATGAATGCACAAAGTGAAAAGTTGTGGTCCCAAAACTGAGTCTTGAGGAACACCACTTGTCACTGGCTGCCATCCTGAGAAGGACACTTTAATCCACACTCTCTGCTTTCTGTCAGACAGCCAAACTTCAACTTCCACCTTGTCTCTAACACCATGGACGCATATCATTCTCAATAGCCTCATGCATGACACCTTGTCAAAGGATTCTTGAGGTGCAGATGGATAACATCTATTGGTTCTCCTTCATCAAATCTGCACATTACTCCCTCAATGTATTCTAGCAGGTTTGTCAGGCATGACCTCCCCTTGATGAAACCATGCTGACTCTGTCCTATTTTACCAAAGACCTCCAAGAATTCAAAAATCCCATTCTTCACGATGAATTCCATGATGTTACCCACAACCAAGTCTGCAAATCAGTCTGCAGTTTTCCATCTTCTGCCTAACTCCCTTATTAAACCGGGTGTCATGTTAGCAATTATACAGCCACTTGGCCCTTTCCTGATTTTAGTCATTCCTGAAAGATTACCACTTTCGCTTGTACTAACTCTTCAGCGATCTCCCTTACAAGGCTGGGGTGTAATCCATCTGGTCCAGGTGAGTTATCCACATTCAGGCCATTCCGTTTTCTAACATGTTCTTCTTGGTGATGGCCACTGTATTTAGGACTGCCCTCTCACTCTCTTCAAACCTTGGGTAATTACTCGTGTATGCCACCGTCAAGACTGATGCAAAATTCCTCAGCCATTTCTTTGCTTCCCACTACTGTCTCTCCAGCATCATTTCCAGTGGTCCATATTCACATTTACGTCTCTTTTGCATTTTATATATCTAAAGAATCTCTTACAGTTTCCTTTATATTACTGGTTAGCTTAGCCCCATACTTAATGTTCTCCCTCCTTATTTATTTTTTCTTGCCTTCTGTTGGCCTTAATTCTCCAGTTCCCAACTGCTCTTCACTCTGCTTGCTCTTTTGCTTATATGCAATCCCTGACTTCCCTTGTCAGCCCTGGTTGCCTCATCCTCCCTGTACCATACCTCTATTACTCAGCACGCATCACTGCAGTGTCTTTTAAATTATCATGGAATCTCCAGCCATTGCTGTTACCCTGTCTTTCCGGCTAGACGCCTGTCCCGGTCAATTATACCCAGCTTCTCCCTTATGCCTCTCCAGTTGCCTTTATTCAGCTGAAATACTGTTATCTCTGATTCTATCTTCTCTCTCAAATTTCAGAATAAATTCAACCATGTTCTGATCACTGCTTCTGAAGTTTTCCTTCACCTTAAGCTCCCTTGTCTAGCCTGCGTCATTAAATCCAGTGTCATCTGTTCCCGAGTGGGCTCCACCACATGATGCTCCAAAAAGCCATCCCGTAGATATTCCTCAAATTCCTTTTCTTGCGATTCACTACCAAACTGGTTGCCCATTTCACTTGCATATTGAAATCCCCCATGATCACTGTAACGATGTCTTTCCTACAGATCTTTTCTATCTCCTGGTGTATCTTGTCCCCCAGCTCCTGACGACTCTTTGGAGGCCTCTGCAAGTCTCCAACTGTGGTTGTCTTACCTTTGTGGTTCCTCAATTCTACCATGCAGATTCTAAACCATCTGACCTTATTTCCTTTCTTTTGTTGATTAAATTTCATTTTTTATTAATAATGTAAATCCACTCTCTCTATCTTTTCGATACGATATGTGTCCTTGAATATCCTGATCCCCTTGCAGCCACTTCTCTGTGATGCCCATTACGTCATACCTCCCAATTTCAATCTATGCCACAAGCTCATATGCCCTATTCCTTATACTGCTCGCATTCAGATATAACCCTTCAATCTTGTGTTAACGTTCCCTCTTCTATTGCCATTTGTTTGTCCAGTGTGATTGAATTTTGATTGCTTACACTTTCCATACACTCTGTTCTATTTGCATCTATGCTGAAGATTTTAAAAACCTCTCTTGAGCTCTGTGCTCTTACCTCCTCTTTTCTTATTAA
The DNA here is from genome assembly GCF_047496795.1 of Chiloscyllium punctatum. Lineage (NCBI taxonomy): Eukaryota > Metazoa > Chordata > Chondrichthyes > Orectolobiformes > Hemiscylliidae > Chiloscyllium > Chiloscyllium punctatum. The sequence continues at coordinate 13,904,790 of NC_092788.1, read as the reverse complement.
ACCCTATAAGGAAACCCCGACCCCGCGCACACACACACACACTCCTAATCAGTTTAAAGCTCTGTCGACATCCTTGGTTAGGATTCACTTGGACTCTGGTCCCAGAACGGTTCAGACGAAGACTGTCCCATCAGAACAGGTTATTTCTTCCTCAGTAATAAAATGTGTTTAAAGTTTGTGAGAAGATTTGTAGCTCGGGTGCTCATTGTTGTATTTCTGTTCGCCGAGCTGGGAATTTGTGTTGCAGACGTTTCATCGCCTCTCCAGGTGACATTCTCAGTGCTTTGGAGCCTCCTGTGAAGCGCTTCTGTGATGTTTCCTTCGACATTTATAGTGGTTTGAATCTGTCGCTTCCGGTTGTCAGTTCCAGCTGTCCATTGCAGTGGTCGGTATATTGGGTCCAGGTCGATGTGCTTATTGATTGAATCTGTGGATGAATGCCATGCCTCTAGGAATTCCCTGACTGTTCTCTGTTTGGTTTGTCCTATAATAGTAGTGTTGTCCCAGTCGAATTCATGTTGCTTGTCATCTCTGTGTGTGGCTACTCAGGATAGCTGGTCGTGTCGTTTCACGACTAGTTGGTGTTCATGGATGCGGATCATTAGCTGTCTTCCTCTTTGTCCTATGTAGTGTTTTGTGCAGTCCTTGCATGGGATTTTGTACACTACATTAGTTTTGCTCATGCTGGGTATTGGGTCCTTCGTTCTGGTGAGTTGTTGTCTGAGAGTGGCTGTTGGTTTGTGTGCTGTTATGAGTCCTAGTGTTCGCAGTAGTCTGGTTGTCAGTTCGGAAATGCTCTTGATGTATGGTAGTGTGGCTAATCCTTTGGGTCGTGACATGTCGTCGTTCCATTGTCTTTCCCTTAGACATCTGTTGATGAAATTGCGGGGGCATCCGTTTTTGGCGAATACCTTGTATAAGTGTTCCTCTTCCTCTTTTTGCAGTTCTGGTGTACTGCAGTGTGTTCTGGCCCTTTTGAATAGTGTCTTGATGCAACTTATTTTGTGTGTGTTGGGGTGGTTGCTTTCGTAGTTCAGGATTTGGTCTGTGTTTTTGGCTTTCCTGTAAACCTTTGTGGTGAATTCTCCGTTCGGTGTTCTCTGTACCATTACGTCTAGGAATGGGAGTTGGTTGCCCTTTTCTTCCTCTCTAGTGAATCGGATTCCTGAGAGTGTGGCGTTGATGATCCAGTGCAATTTCAACAACAGATGCCGAGGGGAAAGACAATGGAACGAGGACATTCCGCAACCCAAAGGACTAGCCACACTACCATACATAAAAAAACATTTCTGAACTGACAGCCAGACTACTGCGACCACTCGGACTCATAACAGCACACAAACCAACAGCCACTCTCAGACAACTCACCAGGACGAAGGACCCGATACCCAGCATGAGCAAAACCAATGTAGTGTACAAAACCCCATGGAAAGACTGCACAAAACACTACATAGGACAAACAGGAAGACAGCTAACGATCCGCATCCATGAACACCAACTCGCCACGAAACGACACGACCAGCTATCCTTCGTGGCCACATACGCAGATAACAAGCAACATGAATTCGACTGGGAGAACACTACTATTATAGGTCAAGCCAAACAGAGAACAGCCAGGGAATTCCTAGAGGAATGGCACTCATCCACAGATTCAAACAATAAGCACATCGACCTGGACCCAATATACTGACCACTGCAATGGACAGCTGGAACTGACAACCGGAAGCGGCAGATTCAAACCACGATAAAAACCGGAGGAAAGATCACAGACGCGCTTCACAGGAGGCTCCCAAGCACTGAGGATATCACTTAGACAGGGGACAAAACGTCTGCAACATAAATTCCCAGCTCGGCGAACAGAACCACAACAATAAAATGTGTTTATTCAACACAAAATACTGGGACAAAAAACAAGCGTTTCAGCACATACCAAAACATGAAAAATACAAAGAGACAAATCTGTTAAAATTCACTTACGATGTGGAGCTATATGAATTGAAATGTGAATTACAAAACCACGGACGAGGTATTCAAGCTTTATTGGTCATTATCTGACCCACAGCTGAGGTACTGATTTCCCCCCAGTCAGTGATCCACCTCACTGAGACTCTCTCGCCCTGTCTCACACATTGTCTAGTTGGCCCAGAATTTTTAAATTAATTCATCTTCTCCCTGGAACCAATCTATTGTTATTTTGGAACTTGTTCAGCAGTCAGCAACACGGTTCTGTGAAATTATTGGCGATAAATGATCTGGGATGGCAGCATGGTGCTCACAGGGTACGGCACCAGACAAAGGGCTTGCAGTCTGTGGGAATTTCTAAATAAAATTTCTGTATGTTTGTCCTCATGCTGTCTTCTGATCTAACTTCATACTCGTCTGACACCCCTTGCTCTCACTCACTCTGTCGCTTCATTTTCCCTCCATTCCTTTTATCTCTCTGCACTTCCTTTTTCTCTGTTAATTTTTCTCTCTCTCACGCACACACAGTTCACTCTGTTTTCAAATTGTACAATTGGCTAAACGGCCTCGTTCAGTGTTCTATTAATTCTGAAGCTCTCTGAACCACTATGAAGACTTCAGCACAATAAAGACATCAGGTGCCTGGAGAGACAAGCTGGTCCTGCGAAGGACACAGTGCAGAATAATCCTTTATCTCTTCCTGTTGCCTGTTGTGCAGTGGCCTTGTGCAGTGCCACTTTTACAATAAACCCGTCATATTTGCAGCAATTCTCCATCAAATACAAGTAAATATACTGCAGATGGCAGAAACCTGAAACAAACATAGAAACATACTATGAAGAGAGAAACGAGTTAATTCTCCCAATGCAGACACGGGGAGATTGTAAAAAACTCCACAAAGACAGGGTCCAGAGATTGGAATTATTCTTATTTGAATGAAAATAGTCTTATCAGTGATAGGCAACATGGTTTTGTGCAGAGAAGGTCATGTCTTACCAAATCAATAGATTGTTTGAGGAAGTGACAAAGTTGATTGATGAAGGAGGCACTGTAGATGTCATGTACGTGGACTTCAGGAAGGCGTTTGGTATATTTCCCCATGGTTGGGGTATGTCGAAAGTGAAGTCACATGATGCACGAGCTGGTGGATAAAGAACTGGCTGGGCAACAGGAGGCAGAGAATAGTAAGGGGAGGGAGTTTCGCAAAATTGAGAACTGTGACCAGTGGTTTATTTTAAGATGTTTCTGGAAAGATACATGAATGGCCTGGGAACAAAGGGATACAGATCCTTAGAAAATAGGCGACAGGTTTAGATAGAAGATTTGGATCGGCGCAGGCTCGGACCACCGAATGGCCTGTTTCTGTGCTGGAATGTTCTTTGTTATAAGATTAGCAATGACCCATCAGACCCCAGTAATGGTCTCCTCCAACCTCTTCCCTCAGACTAAAAGGTACAGAAGCTTGAAAACACTGATCAGCTGGTTCAGGAACAGCTTCTTCCTGACTGTTATTAGACTGATGAGTGGACTCCCTAATCTCAGATAATGCTGATCTTGTTCCTGCTGATCTCGCCTCGCACACGCCCTGTGCATCGTAACCTGCATGGCTCTCAAACATATTTTAGAGCCATTGTTCTGTACATCATTGTTTACTATGCTTTGTCTGCATTTCTTGGTAAAGGTCAAAGTAAATCCTCACCTCCCTTCCCCCAGTTACTACAGTGCTCACTTCCACCTGTCTCTGGTCCACAGCCCCAGAACCTCCCATTCACCACCCCCAGCACACTGTGACCCCATCCCCACTCCCTGTGTGCTTTGTATCTCACTATTTCTCTCACACTGTCTGTTTCCTAGTATTATCATTTTATCTGTCTTCTGTTTCTTTCCCATAACTTACTATCTCCCCTTCTCCCTGTTCTTGTGAATGTTTGTTTCTTGTTTTGTTTCCTTTCTCTGTTTTACTGACTGTCCTTCTGTTTGCCTCGCTGTGTTCTCTCTCTCCTTCTACATGTCCATCTCTTTCTCTCTCGTTGTGATAGTGATGGCTTCTCTATTCTTTAGAAGCATGTGATGGCTCTTTGGTTGGATGTTAGAAATACAATAAATTCAATTATGTTTTGGTATCTTAAACATAATTTAAATTTATTGGTTAAATTTCAATTGTTGTCAAAACAGCAACCAGAACTTGGATCTCCATTGAACAACCAATTCTTACATCTAAATATTTTGGAACTGCCTTCTCCCAGTGCTCTGCATACTGGCAACTGAAAGCATTCTATTCACGTGCATAATAGTGTGACGGTAACTGCTCTTCCCAGGACCATAAGAAACTGCAGACGGTTTTGTGCACAGCCCATAAATATCATGGAGGACAACCTTCCATCCATTTATACTTCTCATTGTCAGCGAAAGTCTGGCAACATCAAATATCTCTCCCAAACTGATAATGATCTCCCACAACCTCTTCCAAAAGGGAGAAGATACAGAGACTTGAAAACATGGACCAGTATGCTCAGGAACACCTTCTTCCCCACCCTAATTACACTGGCGAATTGACATCTCTAATTTTTCAAATAATGTTAATCTTGCTAAATTCGATCTTGAATCGCACTGCTCCTGTGTTGCTGTCACCTTGTCCGCCTCACTCTGTGTAAGTGCCCTGTGAGGCTCAAGGTCTTCTCAAGGGCAATCAACAAAGTGAACTAATGCTGGCCCACCCAGCGATACCGATATCCCATTAATAAATATAAGAACATGACGACACTCAGGGAACACAGACCGGTGGGATCAAATCGCTTTAAACATGATCTTAGATAGATAGAGATTGCCCTCGGTATCTGAAAGTAGAGTGTTCCGACAAAGCCTTTCATAAGCTGATATGGTATAAAGTGAGGGATCATTAATTTATGTGGGGAAAATTTACGTTTCTTGTTAAAAGTGAAAATCCTCTTCGGATTTCTTTTGATTAGTGAAAACAGGATGTAATGGAGGTTTTTCGGAAAGGGAAATGGCAAAATGCGATTTTTTTAAAAGCGGGGGATACGTGTAGCAGCATGGGAGTGATATTCAGGAAGATTTGAAAAGTTAAAAATAAATGAGGTGATTCTCACATTTTATTTCCACCCCAGCTGATCATCATTCCCTTTGTTTGCTCTTTGTCTTCTATCTCTCTCTTTCTCTATCGATTCAACTCACTCCTCCTGCCCTTCAAAGCAAACTTCCCTGTCACCAGCATTGTTCACACTATTTTCCAGCTGCTTTCAGTTCAGAAAAGCTTCCCAGCAATTTCTGATATTTTCCTTGCATTATTTATGCAATTTCAGATCTCCAGCATCTTTCAAATTTGTTTAACCTTCAAATGTGTTATTCCATGGGAAGTCGGCATCTCTGCCCAGGGCAGCATTTGTTAATCATCACTAATTGCCCTGACTCTGATAACATTCCACAAGCCAATAGAAAGTCAAGCACATTGATATGGGTTCGAAGTCGCACTTAACCCAGAGAGGGTAGTAACATTAGATTTCTTTTCCGGAGGTCATCAGTGAAACAGGAAACTGTTCAGACAAAATGTGGTTTTATAGTTGTTTTTCGTGAAATTCACTTTTATTCCAATTCTTATCATTTTTATTGAAGTTCTGCCATCAGCTGTGGTAGGACTTGAAACAAATCGCGTGAAACAATGTCTTTCGTTTAATAAGCTTTGCTCCTGAATTATATCCAGCGACATTCCGACTCTGATACATTGTACTAATCATGAAGTAACGTCCGAGACAAGAACAATTTTGTGATTGAAATACTTGTAACTGGAAAAGTGGCCAGAAGAGAGCTTGAAATATAAAGTCTGAATTTTACCAACGAGCAGACAATGGTTTGTTCAGCCACAGCACTGACGCAGAGATGGAGACTGGGGATATTGTGAGCTGGTAGTGGACAGGGTTCGTGACAGAGAGAACACGAGACATAAATCAGTTCAGGGCAAAAAGAGATCTCGAGGTTGTGCACAGTTTTGTTCTCAGATGTTTGTAATGGAGTGGTCTGCAATTCAGATGAATGGAAACTGCAATTGAAATTGAAGATAAAAGTTTCTTTCATTGGCAAATATAGATAATAGAAATTGCAATGAAGTTCAAATTGTTTATGGGATTAATGAATGGACAGAGGTAGAGAACACCAACAATAGCGAGAATAGGTTATGATTTGGAGATGCCGGTGTTGGACCGGGGTGTACAAAGTTAAAAATCACATAACGCCAGGTTATAGTCCAACAGGTTTAATTGGAAGCACACTAGCTTTCGGAGCGTCACTCCTCCACCATAGGTTAGTCACACACTCTCCACCCCGCCCAATCAGCACCACTAATATCCGATAAGGTAGAAATATCCAACAGAGGGAAATGTTGAAAAGACCCAAGGAGAGCCTCCTATCCATTTGTGTAATTATCCAGTCCATTATTCGCAGATTCAGACCTGTCCTCTCCACGTCTGTGCAGCTGCTGCTCTCTGATACTGTTGGAGCTGATGCATCTGCTCCTAGGCTGGGATAGCGCACTGAGTGAAGCCCCTCACCAATAGGACACAGTTACAATGCATGGAGACTGACATCAATCGCGGTCACTGAGCAAACAGCTCTAGCTTTCAATACAGCACATTCAGTTCACAATATAACTGGACTGGACTGTACTTGATGCTGACATTGCTCGCTATTGGTCACATCTCCCATCGCCAATTCCTCGAGTGAAGTCAGTTGAGAGGGAGAATGATGGAAGTTTTCTGATCGCAGGCTAGAATACTCTGCCTTGTTGTACGTTTGCAATGCTGTCACCATCTTACCCGGAATCTCTGCCCCTCCACCAAATAAAGAAACACAGTCAGGATGTTGTTACTGTGCTGATCTCTCCTTCACGGGAACAAACCCCAGTCAACAGACTGTCACTGGGCACAATTGCCCTGAACATAGACAGGAAGTGTGGACTTCTCTGAATGGTCCTCTCACTGCTCTAATAAAGAAAGGTTGGATCTTCCATATCTAATATGCTTCAGTAATTAATTTATACAAATTGACAAACATCTTAATGCAGTTTTATTTGTTGTAAAGCAATAATTTTTCACCTTTTTTCCCCTCAGCCCAAAACCAAAAGTGAACTTATTCATTAAGACTTATGAATTAATAAGTCAGACTTACCTCGTAGATCGGGCGGAATGGGGATAGTGGCTGTGGAGACTGCATGGGGAGTACAATGATATTCCCCAGTCATCATCACTCTTAACGTCAGATAGAATTAAATATAGTTCACAACAAGGAACGAGCCAACGCTTGGGATATGTAATGCTCAATGACAATGTGAACTGAACTGGATAATTGTAAATGTGATAAAGTGAACTATATTTTATATACACACCATTTAATCATTGGGAATACAGATTGAGTAGAGTCACCACATCTGAAGCATTAACTTTGATGTCTCTTCACAGATACAGCCAGACTTGCTGAGCTTTCCCTCCAACGTCTGTTTTTGTTTGAGATTGATCATGTTGTTCATATCTGGCAGGATGCTTACAGTTAAAAGCAGATGCTAATAACAAAATGTACAGGGGTATGGTAACAATACAAGAGAATGACAGTAGAAATATCGCTCATTCCAAACTGGAGGAGACAATGGGCTGAGTTTTCACCACCTTTGCTGTAATAATTCTATGTTATGCATTGAAAGCTTTTGGAGATTGGGGAGACAAGCTTGTTCAATGAAGGACACAGAGTGTTCCATCATCAAAAATCTATCGCTATTATTTCATGAAGTTCAGCTGCCTCTAAAATGTATTTTCAAACAAAATAGATTTCCTGAGATTTACAAGATGTTCAAATTTTCTTTTTACTTTCGATCTTAAAGAAGAAACAGATTTCGGCTGTAATTCAGGTATCGCAGACACACCAACAGTAATAGAAACATGAAAGTACCACATTGTCCAAATATTACCAAGGTCAACATGTAGACCTGTCAAGAAACATGCAATATAGTGATAATGGAAACATGAAATGCAAACAGAAAATGCTGGATTAAAAAAAGGTGAGGATGTGTCTCCAGAGAGCAGCAGAATTAACATATGTAATATGATGTGACACTGTTCTGAAAAGTCCTATTAGAATCAAAGGTTAATTTTTTGCATCTCTGTTCAGATGTTGCCAGATTTACTGAGATTCGCTCCAGCTCTTTTGATTTCTTTCTTCTTTCTGAACTGTGACAAAGTGTCTGATCTGAATAATACCAGCAAAGCTGTTATCTTAGTTGAATCTCGAGTAATTGGTTATTGATTTTAAATGAGAAATTACAAAGTTCCTATGATTGACAGGGCTCTAAATATCGATGACGTATTGCATTGTGAGACCTTGCGATGAAAATGTTGAAACAAAACTGAAGTTGCTGTAAACGCTCAGCAGGTCTGGCATCATCTGTGCAAAGAAATCAGAGTTAACGTTTCAGGTCCAGTGCCCCTTCCTCAGAACTGATAGCAACACGGAAATGTTGGTTTATATGCAGAAGAGACTGGATAGCTCTTAATGGAGACTGTTAGTAGCTAACAATAGGGTGTGAGTAATGGAAGGCTTTGTGACAACTCGGCCTGGTGTATGGATAGGGGGCTAGAACACTGGGGATTTCAGGCCCGAAAATTATTGAACTTGATTTTGAGTCTAAAGGACTGCAGAGTCCGCACATGGAAAATGAGGTGTAGTTATTTCAGCTTGTGTTCAATTTGCCTGGAACACTGCAGCACGCCTGACACAGAGATATTGGTCAACGAATAGGATGGGCTGTTAAACTGGCAGGCAACTGAAAGCTCAGAGTCATCTGCAGCGGTCCAACTTGGACGTTCTGTGAAGCGGTCACCCAGTCTACCCTTCATTTCCCCAATGTAGAGGAGACCACATTGTGAGCAGCGCATGTAGTAGACCGCATTATGGGAATTGTTTGTAAGGTGCTGCTTCACCTGGAAGGTATAGTTGGGCCCTTTGATACTGATGAGGAGGGAGGTAAATGGGAATGTGTGACACCTCCAGCAGGGGAAAGTGAAGTGGACCTGTGGTGGGAGTGAATAAAGAGTAGACCAGTGTGTCCTGGAGGGAATAATCCCTCTAGACGGTGGACAATGGAGGAGAGGTGAATATGTGCAGGTGGGGACATCTCGCTGGAGGTGGGGGAAATGTAGGCTGATGATCCTCTGCATGTGAATGCTGCTGGGATAGTAGGCAAGTGCAAGGGAAACTCCGTTGCTAGTGGGAAGGGGAGGGGTAGGCTAGAAGTGCAGGAGATTGGTCAGACTCGGTTGAGGACCCTGTTGACAACAGTGATGGGGAATCCCTTGATTGAGGAACAAGGTGGACATTTGAAAGGCTTACTTGTTGAATTTAGTATCATCAGAAGCAATGCGGTGGAGATGGAGGAACTGGGGGAATGGAATTGAGTCTATGCAGGAAACCAGGTGTGTGGATATATACTCCAGGAAGCTGTGGGAGTCGGTGGGTTAATACTGGATATCAGTTGCCTGGCTATCCCCAGAAATGGAAGCAAAAATGTTGAGGAAAGGAAGTAAGGAGCCAGAGATCGACCTGATGAAAGTGATGGAGAGTTTCAAATTCCAAGCGAAATCGGTGAACTTTTCCAATTCCGGACAAGAGAGAGATGCAGCAGCGATTATATCATCTATGTATCAGACAAAGATTTGTGGATGGGTGCTGGAGTAGAACTGGAACAGGGAATGGTCGACGTCCCCCAGGAAGAAACAGGCATACCTGGTGCCCAAGTATGGATATATGCACTTCCTCTGTGTGGCAGGAGCAGGCTGAAGCAATGGGTCTGCCCGGGCAGTTCTGTTTGTGAATTTTTGAGAGAAGATAGAAGCGAGCTCTGCTATCAGAGGATCATCAGCTCGGGGGCAGTTAGGGGCGTGGGGCGAGTGGGGCAGAAATCTCCAGATGAAATGTGGTCAGTTATCATATTTGATACAATGGCCTGATGTGCCATGGTAGGGTCATGGTCCAGGGGGAGATTAGAGGAGGTACCTGAGAGTGGGCGTTCAACCTCTGCAATGTCGAGGTCAGTCCACCAGACTTTAGCAGCACCACCCTTGTCGGCACAGGCTGAATAACACAGTCAGGGTTGGACCTAAGCACATGGAGTGTAGGCTGTTCGGACATTGATAAGTATGGATTTGGTGAGGCAAGTGCAGAGAAATTACGACAACCAATGTCATGTTGAGATTTCTCAATGAACGGATTTAGTTCAGGTAAAGGCCAGAGGGAGGAGTCCAGGTGGAGGGAGAGTGTTGGAGCTGGGTAACGGCGTATATGGGACAGGGAGAGGAATATTGCCGAAAGAAATGGGCACTGAGGCGAACGCAGCGGAAGAGCTCAACTAAATGTCATGCCTAAAATTCATTAAAGTGGGGGCACAGAGAGGTAATGTTCAGATATTTGCTGAGTACAGAACATTCAGCATCAGAGAGTGGAAGTTAAGGAGGGACGGTGAATAAACGACAGGAGGTGGAGTTGGGGGAGGGCATGGAGTCAGTGGGCAGGTATGGGAGGGGAGGAAGGTTCCAGAGGGTCAAGGGCATCTCTACCTGGTTGCAAATTGTGTGCCCAGTACATCTGTTTAGCACGACGAATGAGCCAGTGAATAAATTAGAATTGTGGAGTGGTGCAGCCTTGAGACAATATAATGTTGGACAGAGAAAATGTTGATCTCAGTGGTACTGATATCGCACGATCAGACCTCAGAAAGTAACTGATTGAAAATAATTGGGAAAGTAATCTTATTGTAACATCCTGATTTCAATGGAGTGACACTCAAGCAGCAAGGTGTTCCTTTTCGGAGACTTGAGACCAAAATGTGAAAATATAATTTTGCTTGATGTTATTAACAGGGCAAATTTATCCATGGTTTTGGAAGGCACTAGCAAGGGCAGAGTTTATTTGTCATTCCCAGTAGCTGTGGGGAAAGTGTCATTGTTCAGTGAGGAAATTACCAGCGCAGAATTTCCTGCGATTCCCAGTGACCACAGTTTACTCAGGGTCTCTGATGTCACATGAGTCAAATACTCCTTTAATGCAACGAAAGTTACTCTGATCTCACCTCAACTGAAATTGGAAGATCAGTTAAATGAATAAAGAATAAAAGGTCAGTACACAGCCTGTTAGAACAATGTGCTCACTCTACTCACAATGTTTAAGGTAAAATTGATGCATGGATTTCTGATTGTGAGGAGAGGTTTGTCCTATTCGTGATGAGGCTGTTTGGCTAAGCGCTGTGACAGAGAGACAGAAAGACACTCCACTCTGTACCATGGGGAACAAAACCACCCTGTTCATGGTGCATCAGACAGTGACAGAAACAACTATTGTCAGTTCCTATTGGACATTGATCATCTCAATCTCATCATTCACTGATGCTCAATAGCAGCCCAGAAGCCAGCGGCTCCCATCATCCCAGTTGGAAAGCAAAATGGGGAAGGAATGGCCAGAGAAAGTGGGAGTAACTGGGGAATTGATGTAACTTACAGGGAAGTGGCAGAAGAAGAGTGTGAAGGGAGATCATCAGTGGAAGAGTATGTAGCAACAGGAGGGATAGTGCAAGGGAAGTAGGACTGTAAGAAAAGAGTAGTACGGAGGAGGAAGAAAGGCAGATGAAGTTTTAGTGACAGGGAAAAGCTTGCTTTTGAGGAAGTGAGATTGGATGAGAAAACATCACTGTACAAGAAAATCGGGATCGGGATTCCATTCAAAATTAAGAAAGGATTTCCTGTACTTTCTCTTCTATCACTTGATTCTTGTTCATGTTGTACATGTACTATATATTTCTATATCTCCATCAAGTACAGATGACATGTTTCTTTGTCCCCTACGGTGGTGTTTCAATATTTTTGATTTTTTTTACAGTATATATTTGCTTCCAATTCAAGTTGGATATGAGAATATGATTTGATCTTCTGCAGTTTGCCCATAATATAGAATTTATTGGAATATTTATCCTCATCACACTCGCTGATTAAAACAAACAACGAATGAGTGCATGCCCATCCTGCAGATGAAAAATTTCTTCAGCTCTGGCTATTGCAGGGAATGTTACAAAGAACAGTGCCAGGCAAAATGCTAATGTTCTACCGCAAAATGCCAAATCCTAGTTTATCCTAAATTATTTACAATGTTTATAAACAAAACATGCAGAGCGGCGGAGTGTAAAAGGTGAATTCAACTCTGTGTCGAAAATGTTAATTGTGGATCCCTCATAAAATGTGTTAACTACATTACTCATAAATTCACCAAAATAGGAAAAGCAAGAGACTGTAATTGTCCAATCATCCTCTGAATAACGTCTGGCGAGCAGGAAGGAAATCACGGCTTGTTTGTGATATTCTGAAATGACGATTGTGAGAATGTGGAAGGTGGGGAGCAGTGAAATGATGATCAATGTTGTGGATGACACAAAGATGGGCTGGGGGTGGATCACAGTCAGGAGGGAAGTGTTAGGCTACAGGAGGATATAAACAAATTATTCAGATAGCCAGATCAATGGCCTGATGAAATTTAACACCGATAATTTGGGAAGATGCAAGTCAGAAGTAACAAGACAAGTGAGTACTCAAAAGAGAGTATGAAAGAGGAGGGCTAAATTTGCTCCTTTTTTCTTTGCAGCAGGGAAAGTTGAGGAGGGAATATGGTACAGGTGTACAAGAGCAAATGGGGTATGGAGGGGATGAACAGACAGCAGCTGTTTTCCTTCGTCAAAGGGTCAAAAACAAAGAGACACACTTTTAAAGTGAATGTCAGGGGATTGAGAGAGGATTTGTGGAATGTGTTTAGAACTGAGTGGATGGTATGAATCTGGAATGCGTTGTCTAGGAGGGTGGTTGAGGCAAGTAACCTCACAAACGTTTAAAATGTCTTTGGATGTGCACTTGCTGGCACAGACGTGATAGGCCTGTTTTTCATTGCAGGATTCTTTGCAGTGTCAGCCATGAGCATCTGGTATATTCTGAAACAATTAACAATGGCAGTTGCTGCTTTGTTCCTTTGGCTGTACTCAGTAAGTGGTTATATTACAAACCAGCATCATCTCATGCATCTTCAGCACTCACTCAACCAAAGGTAGCCCAGCCATCTCTGGGACCATTCAGTGTAATTCATATGCTCAGTGGATGCTGTCCAACAACAACACTGATACTATTCTAGCTGTATGCAACCATTATTAAAGCTACAGCCATAATATGAAGACAGCTTTTCCTCCATTATAATACAGACCTCTAGCAAAAAGGGTGTTATTTATCTGAAGCATAATAAATTCTTTCCCAAGTATTCACTTTTACAAGCAGCATGTTTTCCTGGGTTTTGCTGCCAGTTGTTTATCATGGAATTCCCCAGCCCAACCTCTTTCCCATTTAACATTTTCTTGTGCACTGTCTCCCTGATCCCACACACCTCACTCCCTCACATCCCCCACACTCTCCATCCTTACTTGTTAATCTCTGAAAAACCTGAGCCTCCTCTCTATAATTTATTCCAACTCCCAACTCACTGTTTTGATTCCTTCTCTCGGCATGGTCATTAGACTGGCCGTGCCTGATGTCCTATTCAACTCGACCTTCTGCTCAGATCCTGATCTTCTGCTTTGGTTCTCACTGTCCTGGTTTATTCAAATCCATCTGACTTGTACTAGAAAACATCCCCATAAGGATGATGGTGCTTGTACAGTTAAGATACAATCTGTCTTTTTTGTACAGGTCCCCACCTGTCCTGGAAGAGATCCCAATGATTAACCAATCTGGAACTCTCACCCCTGAACTAGATTTTTAACAACATGTTAAGCTTTAGTGTCTTCCTCATCCTTCTCTCTTTTCCACATGGCACGGGTAAAATCCAGGGTTTACAGAGGATTATTCTTTCTCTTTCTCGCTCGCTGTGTCTCTCTCTCTCTCATATACACACACACATTCAAACACACACAGAAAGACACTATATTACTTTGCAAAAGAATGCAAATAACCTTAAAATAATCGGAATGACAAGTGGAATGAAGGATTTAGTTAAAGGGAGGATGAGAGAAATTGTGCTTCTTCTGGATGTCAGTTTTCTCGCTGAGCTGGAGAGTTCATTTTCAGATGGTTCATCAGTGTACTAGGGAACATTATCGGTGAGCCTCCGGTGAAGTGCTGGTATTATGTCCCACTTGCTATTTATGTGTTTAGGTTTCCTTGAGTCAGTGATATAATTTCCAGTATTGGTGATTTCATATCTGGTTCTTTTTGTCAGAGAGTGTTCGATGGAATCAAAATCGATATGTTTGTTGATAGAGTTCAGGTTGGAATGCTATTTTTCTAGGAATTCTCGTGCGTGTCTCTGTTTGGCTTGTCCTAGATGGATATGCAGACCCAGTCTAAATCGTTTACTTCCTCATCTATAAGTAAGGATACTAGTGATAGTGGGTCATGTTTTTTTCTTCTGGCCAGTTGTTGTTCATGTGTCCAGGTGGCTAGTTTTCTGACTGTTTTTCCGATGTAGTGCTTGTAACAGTTCTTTCAAGGCTTATTCTTGCTTGAGCAGAACAGACAAATATGTGAACTTATTGCAGTGCTCTAAAGTATGAAAAAAAGTTGTAGAGTAAAACAGGAATACTCTGTTTCCGTTAGTTGGTATTACAGCATCAAGGAGTTCTAATTTCAAGCTTGTCAGCAAAAGAGCCAGGAATGAGATAAGGAGAAACTTCTTTATTGAGAGAGTTGTTAGGATTTGGAATGGAACTGCCTGGGAGAGTTGTGGATGAACATTAAAAAATCGAACTGGATATGCATTTGGAAATATGAATTTAACAGGCTGCAGAGATAGGGCTGGTAAATGGGAGGGACTTGGGATACATTCCTGGAGCTGATGCACACACTCTATCATGTGTCTGATGCGAATAAAATTCAGGATTCGATTATTTCCCATTGTAAATACTCACGAATATCTGATTATTTAGTGCAGCATAAGCATTTAAAATGCAACTACTGCAAGGTCAGCTTCATTAAATAATCTAATTATTGCTCAGAATATGAATATTTGAAAGTTGAATTCCAATTACGAAAACAAATCTGTCATTGCTTTGGCACAAATCTCTTTGAAAAGGTTTGACTTTTCAATGACACGATAATATGCTCATCGTTTTTGTTCACTGTCTGCATTTCAAATTAAATAACATTCTTTCTAAAAGTTAAACGTTTTCAAATTATCGTTCACTAAAATTTGATAGCACAAATGATTTAGTTAGTTTAATATTCACAGAGCATGTTGAACTATAGCCATTTCTAATTCGCTGACAAATAGCTGAAGCTTTTACATTTCAGTGAGAAATTGAACTGATTGATTATATATAAATATATAAGAATGCTAATTCTATTTGATTATTCAATCGTTTGCTCACCCTGAACATTCAGAAGCCAACCACTTTCAAAATGTTGGAGTGACAATGCATTGTTTTGAATCCTGACATTGTGTGTGTAATTCTGATCACCAAAAGAGTTACATCCATGTTGTTTGTTTGATACAAAATAAAATGTACATTCTTTATTTCTGTGTTAGAAAATCTTGACAGGAGTTTATATTTTTGTTCCATAAATATAGAATCAGCCTAATTCTTTTCAGAGATTATAGTTCAGTCGAATAATCATAGTTGACGTCTTATTTTTGCGCAATTCACGAAACATAGCAAACATCTGATTAATACATGGGTCACCCAACAGATTGTATCTGAAGAAAAGAGCAGTAAATGACAAGTCAAGATTCACGTTAATAACTGAACTTGGCGGAGCCTGTCTGGTGTAGGACACGTCACATATTGCACTGGCATTCAGGTGAATGGAACAATGAACAACATAACTGGAAGTTTTGGCTAACGCCCCTCCCCAGCTTCCTAATCTCACTCAGATCACTCCCTCACACATTCAACAATTGAAAAGAATCCAGAGGCTGGGTGAAACGTAAAACACAGAACAGTACAGCTGAGTGCAAACCCTTCAAGCCTTGACGTCCTGCCGAACTTTTATCCTACTCGAAGTTCAGACTAACTGGCATACCCTTCATTGTACTATCATTCATGTGTCTATCCAATAGTCACTTAAATATCCGTAATGCAGCTGACTCCACTAACGCTGCTGGCAGTGCATTCCAAGCACCCACCACTCTCTGTTTAAAGAACCTACCTCTGACATCTCCTCAAACCTTCTTCTAATCATACTAAACTTATGCCCGCTCGAGATAGCCATTTCCACCCTGCGAAAAAGTCTCTGGCTACGAATTCTGCCTATATCTCTCATCATCTTATGCACGTCTATGAAGTCAACTCCCATTCTTTATTGCTCCAAGGAGAAAAGCCCTAGCTCCCTCAACGCTTCTTTGTAAGACATGCCATCCAGTCTCGGAAGCATCCTGGTAAATCTCCCCGGCACCCTCTCCGAAGTCTTAACATCTTTGCAGTAATGAGGCGACTAGAACTGAATACAATATTCCAAGTGTAGTCCCAAGAGAGATTCTTGGCGCTGCAGCGTAACCTTGCGGCTCTTAAACGCAATCCCTGGCTAATGAAAATACCATACATCTTAACAACCTTATCAGCTTGGGTGACAACATTGGGCATCCTATGATATGGACCACGCGATCCCTATGGTCCTCCAGTCTGCCAATAATCCTGCCTTTAAACCTGTATACTGCATTCGAATTCGACCTTAAAAAATGAATCGCTTTACACTTATCCAAGTTGAACTCCATCTTCCATTTACCAGCCAATCCTGTCAATGTCCAATTACAACCTAAGACAGCCCTTAACACTATCCATAACTCTAACATCTTTATTACATTGTAAAACTTACTAAAGCACCCTTTCACTTTATCATCCAAGTCATTATTAAAAATCACAAAGAACAGCAGTCCCAGAACCGATTCTGAAGAACGCTACTGGTCACCAACCTCCAGGATGAATCCTTTCCATGTTCTACCACCATCAGTCTTCTACAGGTCAGACAATTTGTATCCACACACACATGTTTCCGTTTCCTTGTACCCCATGCCTCCTTACTTTCTGAATGAGCCGATATTATGGTAACTTTATCAACCACCTTGCTCAAATCCATGTACATCACATCCACTGCTCTACCTTCATCAATGTGGTTGATCCCATCCTGAAAGAATTCAATAAGTTCCTTGAGGCATGATTGTCCCTCAAAACGCCATGCTGACTATCTCTAATCAAACTATCACTTTCCAAGTAATCATAAATTCTGTTTCTCAGAATCCTCTCCAATACGTTTCCCAATACAGAAGTAAGACAGTCTGGCCAGTATTTCGCAGGATTATCCCTATTACCTTTCCTGAACAAGGGAATAACTTTTGCCACCCTCCAATCATCAGGCAATAATTCAGTGGACAGTGGGGAAGCAAGGATCATCTACAAAGGCTCAGCAATCTCTTCCCTCACTTCCTCTGGTAACCTCGGGTGCTTCCTGTCTGGTCCAGGGGACTTATCTATCCTTATGTTTGTACTTCAATCAGTCTGTACTCACGTTCCTTTGTCTACCCCCTGTCCAAACAACTGATTGACTGCTTTCCATTTCAGGGCTATATACAGTGCTGCCTTCCTGAGCAAGTACCATTCCAAATTTCCCATGGAATGGAAAAAATGTGAATGCACCAATGTCTTCCTGATGATGGGACTGTGCTCAAAGTTTTCACTCTCCTGCTCCTCAGATGCTGCCTGACTCGCTGCGCTTTACCAGCACCATACTTTTCGACTCTGATCTCCAGCATCTGCAGTCCTCACTTTTTCCATAACTGAGGGCTGACCCCTCTGCACACGAAGCAAAGTAAGGTATTTGGAGCTGACTGTTCAGTTCTGGAACGTTGCATTTGATTAACACATAAATTAAAAAAGAAATTACAATTCAACAATTATTCATTCAGTCCCAGAGTTACAGTTTTAGTTCATGGAAAGGCAGTTTGACAACAAACAGTAAATGACTGAAGAACTGCGAGGTACAGAGTATTCCATGTGCTATATTCCAGGCTGGATGTCCTTTACCTTAATGTTGGGAATATTATCGGACCGACAGGTGTGATAAGGGAATGAGATGACATTTTTGCAGTTTGACAATTTTGCCATCACAGAGATGTGTTTGAGGGTGTTCAGGGCTGACAACTCAATATTCTGCGGTACAAGAACTATGGGCAGAACAGGAGAAGGGTAAAAGAGAAGGTGCCGTTGCTTTATTAATTATAGAGTCAATGACTGCAGTTAGCTAACATCATATCTTGGAAGGGTATTCAAATGACGCTTTGTGGGTTGAGGTTAGGATCAAAACGATGACAGATGCACTGCTGGGGATATATTACCGACTCTCAGATAATAGAAAATACAGCAGCAGATATATAACCAATTCACTGAGGTGTGTAAAAACAATAAGAGGATTATTATATTTCGACATTTCAATTCCAAATATTCAATAGGACAGTGATTTTTTTTTAAAGAGGGGAAGATGACTTGACATTTATTCCAGAGAGACTCTTATATCAACATGGAGCAGATACAACGATGGGCGGGGCAGTGCATAGGTGTGACTGTGGGGAGCGAAGCCAGTCAGGTGCTAGGCAGGTTTGGGAGAGCATTGCAGGACCAGTGACCGTGACTCAAGCATTTTTAGCTTGTTAAGGAAAAGACCAAAAAAAAAGGCTTGAAAACTAAAAATAATTTGGATGATGGAGGCAGATCTTACCAAGAGAAAGACAGGATCTGGCCACAGTACAGTTACTTCTGGGTGAAACTGTAACAGAAAGCGTATAGGTGGGGGCGGGGTGGGGATCACATGCTCACAATGGAATTGATGAGAGTGTCACCACAATATGTTACACCAAAGATGAAATGTAGGAAAACCAGCCCGGAGAGCCTGGGATATCTACACATATTCAGAATGGAATTAACAATGAAAGAGAAGCTTAAAACAGGCATAAAGGGAGCAAGTCAATGGAGGTCCCAGAAGAGGAGAGAACGTGAAGGTCTAAACTCAAGAAAGTAAGTAAAAGAGCAAAAATAGGGTGGGGGTGCAGCGGTGATAAAAATATTAGTGGGCAGTATTTTCAAGACTCCAAAGACATTTTATCGGTTTATTAAGGGTAAGAGGGATAACAAGAGAAAGAATAGGGAGTATTAGGATCCGAGGAGGCAACCTGTGCTTAGAGCCAGAGAATATGTCAAAGACCTATTACATATTGGTCTTCAATTTGGAGGAGCAGTTACTGTATTCAATGTCTGTTCCTGACAGTGTGACCTTGAGCAAATTGACAGAGAAGCTGAGGAAGAATTGGAAGTTGGTGTATGATAAAATGTGGCCAAATCCCTTGATCCGGATGAACTGTATCTTAGACTGATGTGGAAGATGAGGGAGGAGATTACAGGTTCTTAACCGTTGTGTTTCTTTTTTTTTTAGTTTTGCCTCTGGCCACAAAGTTGGTATTATCGAACATGATAACATCTAATGTAGGTTTAACTTCCACACAGAGTGCTAGAAAAAAAGCCATGGGATTAAAGACCACCAAGTCTCACATCAGTGGGAGGGAAACAATTGTAGAAAATTGAGATAGCTGTTGAGGAATGATCACTAAATATGTTCAAGGCTGAGATGGACAGAGTTTTAAACAAGGGTTGCAGGGAAAATGCTGGAAAATGGAATTGAAGGTTATCAGAATAAATGTACCCTAATTGAAAGGAAAAACAGAGTCAGCGAGCGGATGGGCATTATATCGCTCATATGTCTAATGGTAAACCTTTTCAAATAGGCTGTATTCACTGGAACACCAGCATCTCTCCCTCCAGAATGAGACACAGTTTGGAAAGCAATCAATAGATTCAAAGAATTCACAAATGCAGTACTAATAGACAGAAAAGATCAGAGGACTGCGACAACGTGGATTGGCTGTCAGGGTGAATATTTGCATCTGTGCAGTCACCACGACGAGAAAGAAAACCTCAGCAAGACACTCTCCAAGTCCAAGTATTTTGGTCTGGTGTCAAGGGGTGCTTAAGTCCCAAACAATGCATCACTGTCGTGTTTCCCTCCTGCCTTAACCAAAACTAAATGTGGAGTGGTCTATTGACGTGCTGTTAGTGGCAGAATAGGTCGTAATGCTTTGGTTCCAGAGGCTTTGGTGAGCAGAGGCTCAGCCAAAGGTACAGGTTAGCTCAGGTAAAGTCTTTTTAATGCTAGTTTGACAACAGTTGAGATGGCAGTTAGGGCAGTTGCACGTTCCACCTGCGGGATGTGGAACTCAGGAAGATTTCCAATGTCCCTGATGACTACACGTGTGGGCAGTGCAACCAGCTGCAGCTCCTGGGAGACAGTGTTCAGGATCTGGAGTTGGCTGTTCTCCGGACCATCCAGATACAGAGCACTTCAGAGATAAGAGCTTTCGTGAGGTGGTCACACCCAAGTCCCTCCCTTCGCCGTGTTTCTTTAAAGACTGTCATATACCAGTCCCATGTAAAGATCCACGCCCTGAGTTCATCAGCCTTACCTGTCAGCCGTGTTGCATTTAAATAAACGCAATTTAATCCAACAGGCGTTCCTTGCTTCCTGTCGTGTTCCAGGCACAGAGTAGCTGGACGACAACCAGGAATGGGGAAGGGAGTAGGCAGAGAGTGCAGGAATCCCCTGTGGCATTCCTCTCGAAAACAAGTATACCATTTTTGATACTGACTTTGTGGTGTTGGGAAATGGGTATCAGGAAATGACCGTTTAGGGGAAAGCAGCAGTAGCCAGCTTAGTTGCATTACGACTGGGTCTGGGGAGCAATGGGAAAGGATAAAGCTAAACAGGGTCTTCGATATAAGAGATTCTGTGGCCTCAAACGGCAAACCAGGATGGTGTGTTGCCTCTCAGTTGTCAGTGTCCAGGATGTCTCTGAGTGTCTGCTGGAGTTGGCGGGGTGGAGGGTGGGGGGAGGTGTGAACTGTTAGAAGTCATTATGCACGTTGGCACAAATGACACAGGTAGACATAGGAATGTGGTCCTTCAGAGTGATTACTGAGAGCTCGAAGAAAAGTTAAAAGAACAGGACCTTGACAGTCACCTGATGACTTACATTGTCATGAGCTAGTGTAGGTATGAACAGGAAGATATGGCGGATAAGTATGTGACTAAAGAATTGATGCAGGGGGTGGGATTCATATTTTTAGATCATTGGGAGCTTTTCTGTGACAGAGTTGACCTGTTCAAGAGGGACTGGTGGCACATGTACTGGACGGGGGACCAATATCTTCGCAGCCAGTTTTGATCGTGCTACAAGGGAGTGTTTAAACGAGATTGGCAGGAGGTGGTATCCTCAAGAGCAGGGAGGCAAATATGAGGCTGGAAGGAAATACAGTATTCAGAAATAGTACGTTGAAGAGACAGACCAGGCTGGAACATGATAGGGAGCAAGGAATTTCCTGTTGATTAAATTGCATTTATTTCGATGTGAAAGGGCTGACAGGTAAGGCCAATGAATTCAGGGTGTGGATAGATAATCGGCACTGGATAGTCTAGCTATTACAGAAACATGGCTGAGGGATGCATAGGACTGACCTTGAATGTAAAAGGATAAATGCATTAGGAGGGACAGAGATGGTGGAAAGTGGGAGGGGAGTAGCATTTCTAATCAAGGGGAGTAGAAAGCACTGATCAGAGATAAAATAACTGATGAATCATCCAGTGAGGCTTTGTGGGTGGAACTAAGTAATAAGAAGCGGATGGTGACTTTATTGGGGTGGTACTATCGACCCCCTAACAGTCAACAGGAATTACAGTAACAAAAATATCTAGAGAGGTTGGGGAGACTTGCAGGGAACATTCGGGTTGTCATAATAGGGGTTTTAATTTTTATAACACAGACTGTAACTGCCAGAGCATTTAGGGATTTGATGGGATGGAATCAATTCAGTGCGTCAGGGAAGTTTCCTCCAGCAGTATATAGAGGGTCCTAATCAGGAAGGGGCAATATTTGACCTACTCTTACGAAATATATCAGGATAGGTGAGTGAGGTGACAGTAGATGTGCACTTTGGGACCAGTGACCATAGTTCTGTTAATTTGAAAATAGTTATGGAGAGGGAAGAAATTGGTCCACAGATTCAAGTTCTAAATTGGGGCAAGGTTAATTTTGATAAACTCAGACAGGCATTTGCAGGGGTTGATCGAAGTAGTCAGTTTGCAAGCAAATGGACCTCCAGCAACTGGGAGCTTAAGATCTATATGTTCCTGTGAGGATGAAAGGAACGTTGACAGGAATGAGGAACACTGGAGAACAAGAAATGTTTATGCTTTGACCATACAAAATGTGGAGGCGTGGCTCAGGTAGAGGCAGCTTGGATCACGGAAATCCCTGGAGGTGTACAGGGGATATCGGAGTTCACTGAAGAAGGAAATCAGGAGGGCGAAAAGGGGGTATGAGATAACCTTGACTGAGAAAATCAGGGTGAATCCAAAGAGGCACTTTAAGTATATTAAAGGAAAATCATTAACTAAAGAGAGAATAAGACCCCTCAAAGACCAAAGTGGACATGCATGTGTAGTACCAGAAGAGATAGGCGATGTCCTCAACAAATATTTCTCCTCTATATTTACAGTGGAGAAAGATATGAATATATGGGAATTTGGGGAAATTAGTGGTGATATCTTAGGGACAGTCTGTATCACAGTAGAGAAGGTAATTGATGTACTAGAATCTTTGAAGTTGGAGAAATCTCATGGTCCTTACCAGATATATCCAAGAACACTGAAAGGGGCAAGAGAAGAATTTGCGGGGGCCGTGGCTGATAATTTTGACCATCAGTTACCACAGGTGAGATCCCAGAAGACTGAAGGAGAGCAAATGTGCACTTAATCAAGAAGGACTGAAAAAATAAAGCCTGGGAAATACAGATCAGTCAGCTTAACATCTGTGGTAGGTAAATTACTTGAGAAGATTCTGAAGCATAAGTTTTACATGCATTCGGAAAACAGGGTTTGATTAGGAATAGTGAGCATGGCTTTTTGAGTGGAAGTTCATGCCTGAAGAATTTGTTAAATTTCTTTGATGATGTGACCAGGAAGGTTGACTAGGGCGGGCCAGTAGACGTCCAAATGTGTGGTGCTGGACAAGAACAGCAGGTCAGGCAGCATTGGAGGGGAAGGAAAATCGACGTTTTCGGCATATGTCTATCATCAGGAATGTCCAAGGTTTCGATACTCCTGCTTCTTGAATGCTGCCTGACCAGCTAGGCATTTCCAGTGCCACACTTGCAACTCTGATCTCCAGCATCTGCAGTGTTCACTTTCTCCGAGGGTGGTAGATCTGGACTATATGGATTTCAGTTACACCAGAACAGGATGAGGCTTTTCAGCCCCTGGAGTATGATATACAGTTACAGGAGGAGGCCAATCAGCCCTCAAGGCAACAGAACTAGACCCATTCTAGATCATGCAGCAACATGATCAGGCTATTCAGCTACTTGAAGTCAATAACACAGGAAATGGAAGAGGCAACAAAATGACTGGCCTATGGGGTACACTGGAATAACACCAGACTATATAGCCTGTAAAGCCTGCCCTTCCCTTCAATAAGATCAGGGCTGATCTCTTCCGGCATTAATTTCTCTTCTCTGCCCAATTCTTTGTAGCCCTCAACTCCTTGATGTGTCAAGATCCATTAACACCATTCTGCTCCCCCAAACAGTTCAGAGATGTCGCTGTCTGGGATAGAGAGGCCAGAATAGTCACTACCCTCTGAGAGAAGGAAACAGTCCCCACGGATTTACCTTGACCTTTGACATGAACAAAATATATGAGCATAGTATCAGAGTGACTGACCCTGACATCACGGCAGGGCGTGACTGAGGAATGTGTCAAGGAAACTGAATAACATTGAACCTAATGGGAATCAGTTGTAAACTCCCAAGTGGTTGGGCCATTCAGGACACCATGTGGCTGGTGCAGATCAATCCTCTCAGTCCCTAGATATCTATGTTGGCGATCTTTAGGGTAGCTTCCTTGGCACAAACATCTTCAGCGGGTTCATTAACGTCTTACCCTCCGTCATTAGATCAGAAAGAGGAAAGAGAAAATATCGCATAAAGCATCAAAACCTGGTCAACATTCAAGCTCATGCTGTTAATATCTAGGCAACATTCATGTAACAGTACTACTAGACCCTGAACATTTCCAAAGAACTAAAAAAGAGTAGCTCATTCTGTATCCCAAGCTGGTGTCACAGAAATGTGAGAACGCCATTCAGCCCATTGAAGCTATTGGATAAGAAGAGGCACAGCCCATTACAAATGTTGGAATGCAGGAGACTGGAAGAACACAACAGGCCAGGCAGCATCAGGAGAAGAAGTCCACTCCTTAGGCATAAGCTTTCTTCATGACTGGGGGTGGGGTAACGGTGTGTACAGATAAAGAGTCGAGGTGCACGAGTCGGAGGAGGCGGTGTGGTGAGGTGGGGAACACAGGTAGAGGGTACCACCGGGTTGGTCAATGGGAGGAATGAATCCAGTTGACAGCTGGAAGATGGGTTGATCAGAGGAAAGGAAGGAGGAGAGGCTGGGAAGGGAGTCGGGGTATTGGAAGGGAGGTTACTAGAACTTGGAAAACTCAATGTTGAGTCTCCCGGGCTTTAGGCTGCACCGGTGGAATATTCAATGTTCCTCCAGATGTGCTTTGGTTCGTTGTGGCAATGGAGGAGGTCAAGGATGACCATGTCGGAAATGGAGTGGGAGGGGGAATTGAAATCGGAGGTGATTGGGAGGTCAAATCAGCCCTTACAGGCCCAGCTGAGATGCTCAGCAAAGCATTCCATTTAGTTTATATTTGGTCTCCCTGACATAGAGAAGACCACATCAGTACCACCAGATACAGTTAACTAGGTTGGATCCCATCACCTGACACATCTTCCACAAGGACCAATGTCTTCGCCAATTTTGGTTCGTGCCACACTCCCCACCAAACCCGCCACGCCCCACTGGCAACTGACCCTGCAGATGAAAATAATGCATCACCTGCTGGCACACCACCTCCCTCATCTCATCCAAGGCCCCAGACAGTCCTTCCACGTGAAACAGAGGTCACATGCCGCTCCTTCAACCTAGTTTACTGCATCAGGTGCACCTGGTATGGTCTTCTCCACATCGGGGAGAGCAACGTAAACTAAGGGCTCATTTCGCCGAGTATCACGACAGGGCCCACAGCGGCCGACCTGAACTCCCAGGCACCACCCATTTCAATTCCCCTTCCCAATTCCTTTCCAACGTGACCTCCTTGGCCTCCTCTGTTGCCACAGTGAGTCAGACCGCAAATTGGACGAACAACATCTTACCTTCTGCCTGATTAGCCTACAACCTGAAGGACTCAACATTGGGTTCTCCAATTTGGAATAAACTTCCCAGCCATGGCCCTACTCCCTTTCCAGCCCCACCTCCTCCCTTCCATTGCACCAAATGACCCACCTTCTAGCTCCCAACCGGATTCATCCCTCCCATCCACCAACCAGGTTGCACCCACCACTTGTGTCCACCTATCTGCTACCTCACCATCCTGCTGCTCTTCCCACCCCAACAACTCCCTTCCCTCTTTATCTGCAGTTCCCCCTACCCCCACCCGCAGTCCTGAAGAACGGGTATACTTGAAGTGTTGACTTCTCCACCTCCTGATGCTGCCTAACTTGCTGTTTCTTCCAGCCTCCTGTTTGTCTAATGTTACACAGGAAGATAAGGAATCTAGTCAGCACAACACGCAGGTAAGCAGCTACCACGAGTCACCCAATAATGAACCTCTTCCCTGGAACGAGGCAGAGGACATTCAGCCACCCGAGACATTGACAAATGAACAGAAGAGGCCATTCAGCCCGTCCAAACAGTTACACTGAAATTGGAGGATGTAATTGATGCTGCAACACTACAAACTAATGAAGCAGAGGCTGCATAAACAGATTGCTCCATGTTGTGCCTCCTGGCTCCTTTGCTAATGTTTCACACGTGTTACATTAACATGGTTTGCTGATGGTAAGGAGGCACACCGGATGGTATGTGGCACATCTCAAGGAGGCATCTTCCATCTCCGAGAAGACAGGGCTAGTCTTCTGTATGGATGTCAGAAGCCTTTGAGAATGACCAACCCTGTCAGAATGTGGCTGCTGACAGGTTTGTGAACAACATGATGCTCAGTGCAGGGTCTCACTCCAACTGTGCGTTGAGACGGAGAGAGTTTGGTCAGAGCCTGGAGCTGTCTCTCAACCAACATGTGGGCTCCACAGGGACATGTAAACTATCACAGAGTCATAGAGTTCAACAGGCCCTTTAGCCCAAACTGGTCCATTCAGACTAAAATGTCCATCCATGCTAACTCCATTTTCCTGTACTTGGCCCATGTCCTTCTTAACATTCCCTATCATATATTTGTCCAAATGAGAAAACATAAATTGCGGGAAACACGGAATATTTAACGGTATCAATGCTTATTTTTGAAAATAATGAATACTGGTCCATAACGCTCAAGTTTTATTGCAATCACTTTTTATTCTTTTTACGCATTACAGATTAATCACTCATTTCCTTCACACTCTCCTTGTGGTACCTTCAACGCAGGGATTTCTCTGGCGCATTGCCTGTATTCTGTCTCATTGTGGCAAGGAGATCATTCCTCATAAAGGAGAGAAAATCTGTTCACAGCGTCCCAAGTACTGTTTCAATAACACTTTACCAATTCAGTAAGGTGTCTTCATACTTATACTTCCATCATTTTACAATGAAGGACACTGTACATTACTGTGCTGATTACCTACTGCTCCGTATGAATTCTATCAGTGGCTCATGACCAAGGACATCCACCTCCTTTTCACCAAGAACACTTCCCATCATCTCACCTTCGCATAAATACAAACTGGGAAGGATGGTATGTTTTGCCAAATCATTTTGTTGCCTTGAAAAACGCTATGCTTTAAGCACAGCCACGCCAACAACAACAACACTATTGCCATTGGAGATGGTTGGAGATGGTTGCAGATGCTGCAGAGGTGATGGCCTAGCTGTATTTTCTCTGGAATAATAACCCAGAGACTCAGGTGATAACCGAGACCCCGGTTTCGAATCCCACCACGGCAAATGTTGGAAATTGCATTCAATAAAATATCAGGAATTGAGAATCTAATGAAACCATTGTGTTTGTCCTACCTGGAACACTAATGCACTTCAGAGAAGGAAATCTACTGTCTTCACCTGGTCGGATTTACCTGTGACTCCAGACCACAGCACTGTGGTTAACATACAGTTGTAGTTTGAAATGGCCAAGCCAGCCGCTCCGTTATATCACTCACTAAAATATTCAAATAAATGAAACCGGGCGGACCACAACACTGACTACTTACAGCCCACAGGCTGCAGTGGGTCAGGGAGGTGGCTCACCAACACCTTCTCAAGGACAATCAGGAAAGGAATTAATTACTGGCCCAACATCCCATTACTGAATAAAAGAAGATGATGACACTCAAGTAAGAGAGACAAAGGGACATAGCTGACTTCAAACTGGGACATGAAGGTACACCTCACATGGGCATGCATTTCAGTAATATGGGAACAGGAGAAAAATAAATAAGATTAGTCTGGACTATTATTTCCATTCCAGCTAATCATCAACATTCCCTCTGTTTGTCTCTTTCTCTCTACCTCTCTCTTTCTCTATCTATTCAACTCACTGCTTCTCCCTTTCACAACAGCCATCCCTGTCATCAACAACAAACACACTATATACCAACTGCATTCAGTTCTGATAATAGACAATAGACAATAGACAATAGATGCAGGAGTAGGCCATTCTGCCCTTCAAGCCTGCACCGCCATTCAATATGATCATGGCTGATCATTCCTAATTAGTATCCTGTTCCAGCCTTATCTCCATACCCCTTGACTCCACTATCTTTAAGAGCTCTATCCAATTCTTTCTTAAAAGAATCCAGAGACTGGGCCTCCACTGCCCTCTGGGGCAGAGCATTCCACACAGCCACCACTCTCTGTGTGAAGTAGTTTCTCCTCATCTCTGTCCTAAATGGTCTACCCCGTATTTTTAAGTTGTGTCCTCTGGTTCGGCACTCCCCCATCAACGGAAATATGTTCCCTCCTGCCAGAGTGTCCAGTCCTTTCATAAGCCTATACGTTTCAATCAGATCCCCTCTCAGTCTTCTAAACTCAAGGGTATACAAGCCCAGTCGCTTCAGTCTTTCCGTGTAAGGCAATCCTGCCATTCCAGGAATTGACCTCGTGAACCTACGCTGCACTCCCTCAATAGCCAGAATGTCTTTCCTCAAATTTGGAGACCAGAACTGTACACAGTACTCCAGGTGTGGTCTCACCAGGGCCCTGTACAGCTGCAGAAGCACCTCTTTGCTTCTATACTCAATCCCTCTTGTTATGAAGGCCAGCATGCTATTAGCCTTCTTCACGACCTGCTGTACCTGCATGCTTGCCTTCATTGACTGGTGGACAAGAACACCCAGATCTCTCTGAACAGCCCCTTTACCTAATTTGATACCATTGAGGTAGTAATCTGCCTTCCTGTTCTTGCCACCAAAGTGGTGTATGTATGGTCATTGGACGCGAAATGTCACTTCTATTATTCTCTCGACCTGAGGCTACCATATCTGTTCAGTTTCTCTGGCACTTACTCGCTCCTTTTGTTTCTAATCTCTAGCAACATTCTTTTTTTTTTGCCTCTACCTTTCATGGGATGTCTGCATCACTGACAGGGCAGCATTTGTGGACCTCACTAAATGCCTTTTACTGTGAGGCCATACCTTAAGGTATTGGGTCTGACGTCAGTTTTAATTCAGACCAGACAATAATGTGAGATTTCTTCACCAAAGGGCAACAGTGAAATAGATAAACTTATTGACAAAGTGCTGGTGGGATTATACTAGTAAAATTCACTTTTATTTCCAGTTCCTGTCATTTGAATTTAAGTTCTGTCATCATCTGTGATAGGATTTGAAACAGTGTCCATGGTGTAGTTACCTGGGCCACTGAATTACGTGGCCATCGACATTACTACTCTGACACAGTGTCCCTGTCATGAATTTAATTTACAGACAAGAACAAGATTTTGATGGAAACATTTGTAACGGAAAGACTGATTAGAAGAGAACAGGAACCATAAAGTCTGACTTTTACAAAGGTATAGATAATGGGTTATTTAGCACTCGCACTGACGTCAAGACGGCGTCTGGCGATACCATGGAGCTGGGAGTGGGTAGCTTTGGTGATGGAAAGAATACCAAGACATAAATCAATTCGGGGAAAATAGGTACTTTGTGATTGTGAACAGTCTTGTTTTCAGATGTTTATGTGTGCGGGGGTGTGGGCGGTTCTGAAATTTGTGGGTAATGAATGCATTTGCATTTAAAACTGAAGATAACAGTTTCAGCATTTACTAAATATAGATAACAGAAATAGCACTGAAGTTCACCATGGGATTAATAAATCGATAGTGATGGGAAGACTTACCAGGAACACCAACAATAGCGAGCATTGGATAGTAACCAGCCTGAATAATCAGCAGTACACCGTATATCCTCTCTGGTAATATGTGCCAATACCAGGAAAGATACAAAAGACCCCAAGATAAACTCCTGTCCATTGTTGCAGCATTCCAGTCTATTTTTCTTAGATTCTGAACCATTGATGCGTCATTCCTGTCGACTGTTCTCAGATTCTGATCCATTGTTGGCATATTCCAGTCTAATGCTGTCAGATTCTGATCCACTGTTGAAACATTCCAGTCTATGGTTCTCAGAATCTGATGTTCGCTGCAACTGCTGATCCTTGTCAGTGTTGCTGCTGATACATCTGCAGCAACAATGGGGTAAAGCATTGGAAGAAGCCCCGTACAAAGAGAAGAAGAAAACCATCCAGTGACATAATTAGGATCCATGGAGACTGACATCAATCACAGTCACTGAACAAACAGATCCAGATAACTCCTTTTGGAATGCGACCTTCAGTTCAAAATAACAACTGGATTGAACTGAATGTTGACATTGCTGGCTAATGGTCACATCTCCCATTTCCATTTGCTCTCGTGAAGTTAATTGTGAGGGAGAATTATTGAGGTTTTCTTATCGCGGGTTAGATGATTCTGCTGTGTTATTCATTTGCAATGCTGTAACCACCTGAACGCTCCACCATGACCATCCACAAAAGAAAAATCACAATCTAGATGTGGTTTCCATGCTGGTCTCTCCTCGACTGGAACAGGCGCTAAGCAACAGATTCTCAGTGGATATATTTGCCCTGACCATACACAGGAAGTGTGGATATTTCTGGACATTCCACTCGTGACAATGCTGAATCTTCAACACACAATATGATTGAGCACTGTTTTATGTAAACTAACAAACACCTTAATACATTAGATTGGCTTCAAAGCGGTAAGACGTACATTTTTGGAATTCAGTCCAACGCCAAATGTGCATGTTCTCACAAAGCCAGTCCTTTTACAGGGTTATGTTGTCCTTGGTTTTTTTGAAAGAAGGTCTAAAGGACCCAAGATTCCAAGATGTCAGAATTTTGAAAGGTTCTTTATGGTCCATTTGTTTATACCTAACAGATAATGCCTCATCCAGAAGCCTTTCAAATCTTTAGAAAGTAGCCTGTATAATCAGGTGGACCTGTCCTGCTCCCTAGGTGGACAGGTTGGATCAGTTCGGGGTTAGTTGAGTCAGAGTCACTGGACGCTCTCTGCCTCCTTCTGCACTTCCGACATTGTAACCTGTAAGCAGTTGTGTCAGTTTTATTCTTGGTGCGAAGGCGTTTTGTTTATTGGAATTGTTGCAAGTATATTGGAACAGCATCCTTAAATCGGGATAGACTGTCAGGTTCGGATACGATACGTTATTCAGGTATTCTGTTTTTGGTTCCTTATGTTTAATGGGCGGCACGGTGGCACAGTGGTTAGCACTGCTGCCTCACAGCGCCGGAGACCCGGGTTCAATTCCCGCCTCAGGCGACTGACTGTGTGGAGTTTGCATGTTCTCCCTGTGTCTGCGTGGGTTTTCTCCGGGTGCTCCGGTTTCCTCCCACAGTCCAAAGATGTGCAGGTCAGGTGAATTGGCCATGCTAAATTGCCCGTAGTGTTAGGTAAGGGGTAGATGTAGATGTAGGGGTATGGGTGGGTATGCTTCGGCGGGGCGGTGTGGACTTGTTGGGCCAAAGGGCCTGTTTCCACACTGTAAGTAATCTAATGTAATTTGGCAAATAAACGTCATTTGTTTAAAACTCGGCAGTCTGACCAGCTAATTCACTCTGGGAATATCAGCTATACACTAACCTTCAACAAGTAGCAAATTTACCGTCCGGCTACCTGCTTAAAATGTTTTGAGGGTTCGGGTTTGGTCCATAACAGATTAGGGGCCTTCGCGGGATTTAGACAGCGAGTGGCGGGTATTATGTCTCTTATTTCGTGTGTTGATTTGGTGAGTAAACAGACCTTCAGACAGCAATGTTTCTTGCTGGAACCAAGCTTGTTTTGGAGGTGGAGGAAGTGACCTTGGGGGTTTTACAAAATACACATAAGTCCAAGCCGTGGGAATTAGAAGACAAAGGGAGTTAAAGCTACCCTCTGATGTGAGGAAAGAGGAGATGATTACAGCAGTAGCTCGGCATTCCAATTTGCTGCAAACTCCATCAGGATCTGTGGAGATGACTAAACTTCAATCGCAAAAGAGGCAGCTTGAGTTGGAAGCAGAGGTGAAGCAGTTTGAGCTACGACTAAAATCAGAAGAGGAAGAAAGATAACGAATAGGTTTAACAGAGGAAAGAGAAAAAAAGAAATAGCTTCAGCAGGAGAGAAAGAAAAATAGGGATCATTTGAGCTTCCGAGGTGGACACTTAGAATGGAACGTCAGCTGAAAAGGATGAGGATGAAGGCTGAAGGTCAGCTTAGTGAGGTCCAGACTGAAGATGGGTAAACCCATGGTCGTCCAAAGCCTGGTGACAAACGTGTTTCAGTATATTCACAGCTTGCCTAGATTAATGAGGAGGAAAGTGGCTAAAGAATTTCAGTGGGCAGTGACCATGTAGGTTTTGTTGACCCAAACAAAACTTGTAGGTAGAGCTAGTGAGGTATGCGCAACACTATCAGAGGAGGGATCCGGGGAGTATGAGGAGGGGAAAATGTACATATGAGCATGTGCCAAAAGCCTACAGACAACGTGAGGAATATAAGGAAGGATCCTGGTCGAACCCATATTGAGTTGGAAAGAATCAAACAAAGTAATTTTCAGAGATGGATAAGAGCTTTAAAAAGAGAGCAAACCTACAATGCTCTGAGAGAGACAATTACTTTGGAGGAGTTTAAGCATTCACATAGTGCAAACTCATTTGGAAGATACTTGAGTAATAAAGGCAAGACTGGCAGCTGAAGTGGCTGATGATTATGACCAGTGATTATTGTTATAAAACTTGTTTTGGCTTCCAGAGTCAATTTCAGTCCATGATGGATAAAAATTGGGGCAAAGAGAAATCCCCACGTAGAAAGGGAGACGTAGATCTCGGTGAAGGCAATACTTGAAGGAGGCAGAGAAGATTTTTTTAAAAACTCCGGTGTTTTCATTGCAACAAATTAGGGCACATGAAATCACTGTTTTGGTGGATTCAGAAAAAAAACACAGACGTAGGAAAAAGGAATAAATCTGGGAGTTTTTATGGAGCGGTAACAGAATGCACAGTGGAAACTAGAAAGCTGCATCAGAGTGTATAATCTGATTGGAGGTTTGTTACGGAGGGAGTACCAGATCTGCTTATAAAATAGACCTGCAAAGGGAAAGTTTACTCACATAGGGCAGTTAAAGAGGATGCAATATTAAGAGACACAGGATCCTCTGTGAATAGAAAAGGAGATATGTACTCCTGAAGGAATATTTCCAGACAAGGTACAGCGAAAGGCAATTCACCATGAGTTAAAAGGTGCAAAATCATGTAAAGTGAGCATAGCGTGTCCAGAAAAGTGTGGGGAAATTGCGGTAGAGTTATTGGACAAACTCTCAGCTCCAGGAATACAACTTGTCCTTGCGGAAAATATAGCTGATTCATTGGTAGGATTACTGCTACTCTCGTTGGAAAGCCAGTGGATATGCAGGCAACTGAATCAATGTAGGAGTCTTATCCTTGAAATTTTCCTGATTGTGGGTAACAAAGTCCCAATGTCACGAGTCGAAACAGAAAATACCAAAAATGTAAAGATAAGGAAGCTGAAGTGGCATGAACAGATACTTTGTTCCATCAGAAAGTTGAGACAAAACAGGAGCAAATAGGTGATCATGTAAATATTTTTTGCTCAGCTAAACTAACTGAGTCACAGCAGAAAGATAAAAGTTTAAAGCAGTTGTATCAAAAAGCACATATGTTAGGAATTTTGAATGTATCCCTGAGCTTTATTACCTTAAAAATGATGTCCAAATGAGGAAATGGAGACTATCATATATTCAAGGAGATGAGAAATGGGAAGAGATTCATCAAATCATATTGCCAATAGGTTACAGAAAGGAGGTGGTGCGAATGGTGCATCAGTTCGGAGTGATGAAAAAACAGACTGAATACAAAGACATTTTACTGGCCTGGACTGCAACAGGATGTAGTTGAATTTTTCCAGATGCGTCATACATGTCAGGTAATTGGAAAACACAAGCGATAATAAAACCTACACCTTTCTTAACTATTCCGGCATTTGAGGAACCTTTTACAAGAGTCTTAAATGATTGGCTAGTCCCAGACCACAATCAAAAGATTGGGCATCAGTATTTTTTTAACAATAATGGATGCATCGACTAGATTTCCAGAGGCCATCCCAAGGTGCAGTATCACAGCTAAAAGAATTGTAAAGGAATTAGTCTTTTTTTAAAAATAGATACGGACTACCAATGAAGATACAGTGAGATCAAGGTTCAAAGTTCACATCTAATTAATCACGATATTGTCTTAGGAATGAAGCAATTCAAATCTACTTCAAACCATCCACAATTGCAGGGAGCACTAAAAAGGTGACATTAAACATTAAATACCATGTTGAGGGCTTATAATCAGGATTATCCAGATGATTAGGGTGAGGGAATTCCATTTCCACTTTTTGTGATCAGGGATACCCCAAATTAACAGAGCAAATTCGTTCCATTGGAATTATTTTTGGGGCATTAAGTGAGGGGACCATTAAAATTGATTAAGGAGAAAATAGTAAATTAGAGTTCAAAGGCCACACATTTGGAATAGGTCTCAAAATTTAAGGAACGATTAATAGCGCTGGGGAGTTGGTTCGACAGCATTTAAAAGAAATGCAACATACAATAAAACAGGAAGTGGACAGGGAATAAAAAAATGCAATTTTGCGATCGGGGATAAGATATTACTGTTACTTCCAGTTGTAGGTGAACCTTGAAAAGCAAGGTTTAGTAGACCTTATCAAACACAACGGATATTGAGTGAGAGTAACTACATGATAGGGACTCCAGACAGAAAGAAATCTCACAGCGTATGTCATGTGAATATGCTCAAAATGTACTTTGACAGGTAAGGACAGCCAGAGAACGAGGTGTTAATGATTACGGCACAGAAGGAAAAAAACAACTTCAGAGGATTCTGATTCGGACATTCCTCAAATTAAAGTGGACAATGAGGTAGTTGTTTAAAAATATGTTGCTGGAAAAGCGCAGCAGGTCAGGCAGCATCAAAGGAGAAGAAGAATCAACGTTCCGGGCATAATCCCTTCTTCAGGAATGAGGAGGGTGTGCCAAGCAGGCTAAGATAAAAGGTAGGGAGGAGGGACTTGGGAGAGGGGCATTGGGAATGCGATAGGTGGAAGGAGGTTCAGGTGAGGGTGATAGGCCGGAGAGGGGGTGGGGGCGGAGAGGTCGAGAAGAAGATTGCAAGTCAAGAAAGCGGTGCTGAGTCTGAGGGTTTGGACTGAGAAAAGGTTGGTGGAGGGGAAATGAGGAAGCTGGAGAAATCTGCATTCATCCCTTGTGGTTGGAGGGTTCCTAGGCAGAAGGTGAGTCGCTCTTCCTCCAGGCGTCGTGTCGCTATGGTCTGGCGATGGAGGAAGCCAAGGACCTGCATGTCCTTGGCGGAGTGGGAGGGGGAGTTAAAGTGTTCAGCCACGGGCCAGTTCGGTTGGTTGGTGCTGGTGTCCCAGAGGTGTTGTCTGAAACGTTCTGCAAGTAGGCGGCCTGTCTCCCCAATGTATAGGAGGCCACATCGGGTGCAGTGGATGCACTAAATGATGTGTGTGGAGGTGCAGGTGAATTTCTGATGGATATTGAAGGATCCCTTGGGGCCTTGGAGGGAAGTGAGGGGGGAGGTGTGGGCGCAAGTGTTTCATTTTTTGCAGTTGCAGGGGAAGGTGCCGGGAGCGGAGGTTGCGTAGGTGGAGTGTGTGGATCTGACAAGGGAGTCACGGAAGGAGTGGTCTTTCCGAAACGCTGATAGGGGTGGGGAGGGAAATACATCCTTGGTGGTTGGGTCCGTTTGGAGGTGGCAGAAATGACGAAGGATGATCCGATGTTACTGGAGGTTGGTGGGGTGGCAGGTGAGGACTAGTGGGGTTCTGTCCTGGTGGCGATTGGAGGGGCGGGGTTCAAGGGCGGAGGAGCGGGAAGTGGAGGAGATGCGGTGCAGAGCATCGTCAATCACGTCTGAGGGGAAATTGCGGTGTTTGAAGAAGGAGGCCAGTGGATTGTTCGGTATTCGAATTGGTCCTCCTGGGAGTAGATGCGGTGAAGGCGAAGGAATTGGGAATATAATCCCACCTTTTCCTCCACTACATTGATGACTGTATCGGCGCTACCTCGTGCTCCCACGAGGAGATTGAACAGTTCATCCACTTTACGAACACCTTCCACCCAGACCTCAAATTTACCTGGACAGTCTCAGACTCCTCCCTCCCCTTCCGAGACCTCTCCATCTCTATCTCGGACGACCGACTCAACACGGACGTATACACTAAACCGACTGACTCCCACAGCGACCTAGATTACACCTCTTCCCACCCTGCCCCCTGTAAATACGCCATCCTACGTTTCATTCCAGCTCCAACTCTGACATGTCCCTGGCGATGAGGAAAATTACTCAACTATATCCAGTCCCTGCATAGGAAAATAATTACAATCTGACCAATTACCACACTCTCAGTCCCATCTCGACAGACAAATTGGTGGGAACACTTTTCGATAAAGCTGTCAAGTAGCACCGAAATAATCAGGTCAGTGTGGTTTCTGATAGGTCCCCATGTGGGGATGGTGCTGCATTGGACATATCATTGGTTTACGAATCCAGTCCAGGCCAATGATCTGGCAGCTGTTGGAAGTTAAAAATAATTAATAAAATCTCGATACCTAAAATCTGGTGTCAGTAATAGTGTCCAATGTTGATTGTAAACATCGGTCTCCTTCCCCAAGTGATCTCCCGTGCTTTCTTGGCCTAAAAGTGACTCCAGATACACAAACATGGTCTCTGAATCGGCCAAGTGAGACACTCAATAGTATCAAAATACTCTGAGGTCTTAAAGGATAAAACCTGACAGATCATCTAGCATCAGCCTCGTTATCAGAAAAGGGAGTGAGAAACACAGTTCTGTCGACCCTGCATAGACATCCTTCCTAACATCTGAGAGCTTATCACAACATTTACAGAGCTTTCCAACAGACTGAACAGAAACATCGGGAGAGTAGGAGGTCATTCAGCACATTGAGCTTTCCGCATACTATTTCATGGCCGAACATCTCCTCAAAGCAGTTTTCCCCACACAATGTTCATATCCCAAAATATGTTTAAACATTATGAAATATAGTGCCTTTGGCCCATCAATATTTTGGGAGTTCTCTGATAACACGTGTTTATTAAGTATGATTTGACTGCAATGTGATTCACGAACCATTTTCTATAAAGTGAACTAACATCCCTGCTTCCAATCTGTCACATCCTGTCAGAGTTTATATATCTCACTGATATCTCCACTCATTTTCCTAAAGCCCATGGAATATAGGCCCAGTCACCCCAAACTCTGCTCCCACAACTAACTGTCATCCCAGAGATCAGTCTGTCATCCTTCACTGCACTCCCTCAATGTCAGATTTGCCCTTTATTAGCTAAGGACACCAAAACTGCACACAATACTCCACAATGTTCGAGATGGGGTCCCACCAAGGCCCTGTATAGTTGCAGTAAATGACCCTTACTCCTGTATTCTAAATCATCCTGAAATGAAGGTGAATAAACCATTTATCTTCCTACCTGCTTTCTGCTCCTGCAATATTGCTTTCTGTGACTAGTGTACAGGGAGATCCAGATTCTTTTCAATGTTACAGCTCCCTACTTGCTGGGTCTACGTACACTGAAAAACAGCGCGCCAATGCCATTCCCAGTATTGACTTCCGTGTTCAGAACTCACTGCCCTACATGGACTCAGAATGCTGCGCAGAAATAAACAAAAATGCAGCTTAAGTTCACTTATATATCAACAAATTTCAACCAATCCCTTTTCAAATGATAGGCTGCCATTCAATTGATCCCATCAATGTACACAACCTCTCATCTCTGCCATTGCTCTCCATCTGCCAGGTATTTGCCCAGTCACTCCACTTGTCTCAATCAATCTGGAGCCTTTTTGACATCCTCCTCATCCACTCACAAGCTGACATCGTTTAGAGCTGTCAGCAGTCTTGGAAATATTGCAATTGAGCCCCTCAACCAAAGATATGATGTGTACGTGGAATAGTTGGATGCCAAATCTCGATCCTTGTTATATCCTCCAAGCCTTCCATTCAAAAAACATGGTTTTATTCCTACTCACTGTTTCCTGCCAACTGTCCCATTCTAAAACCATGACCATATATTAGCCCCAGTCCCATAGGATTCGAATTTGCACAATAGGCTTGGGGCTTTATCAAAAGTCTTTCTGAAAATCCAATCGTATTGCGTTGATACCTTCTCCATAATTTTGCTAAAAGCCATTTTCCCAAACATGATTCCTATTTCATAAACCTCTGTTGACTTTGCCTATGCCAATTAATTTCAGTCCAATATTTTCTCTGAAATGTTTTAGTTACTAATTTCATTCTAATCCCTTTTTCTCTCCAGACTAAAGTTCCCGAGTATTGCGAGGAAATGTTATTTTTGTTTTTTCTTCTTCTGTGAAGGCATAACCGAAGTATTTGCTCCATTGATCTGCTATTTACCTGTCCTCAATTATCTGGTATCAGACTGTAAGGAAGCTGCACCTTTTTCTCTTCATTTTGCCATTGGCGTATTTTCAGAAGATATTACAAGTTCACTCATATACACTGTGATAAGATATTCTTCAGAAAACCATCAATTCCTATCTTAAGCTGCTGAATGATTGACCTTCCACAGCCATATAATCACAGAAGCACAGACTCTGTACTATCAGAAATACAGCACGGTCTACATTAGCCCCACTTTCCAACACAAAACCTGTCGCCGTGAATCTTATGGCATTTCAAGTGCACAACCATGTATTTTCTAATGGTTTTGAGGTTACCATGACAATTCCCTCTCACGAAGTGCATCCCAGACCCAAACACACTTTGCTTCAAAAACAGTCCTCAAATCCTCACTGAGCCTCAAACCCTTCACTTCAAAAGTGTGTCCCTTTGATTAAAAGGACCAGCTGCTGTCTATCCACCCCATCCATATCCCTCGTAATCTTATCCTCCTGATTCAGGTCCCCCTTAGCTTTCTCTGCACCAAAGTAAACAATTCGAGCTTATCCAGGCTCTATCCATAGCTGATACGCTCCATCCCAGGGAACATCCTGGTGAATCTCCTCTGCACCCCCTCCAGTACAATCACATCCTTCCTGTAATGTAGCTCCCAGAATTGCACACAATATTCCATCTTAGCTAATGAAAGTTCCACATAGCTCTTATAATCTATGCTTCGATATGTGAAGGCGATGTTTACGCTCCCATACGCTTTATCAAATTGTGTGTTACCCTGTCCAGCCACATTCAGAGATGTGTGGAGAAGCACCCTCTCAGCTTCCTAGTGTGTTGCCATTCATTGAGTCCTTGCCTGTCGGGTTCCTTCTTCCAAAGTGCATCACCTCATAGTTATCACGGTTACATTGCATCTGCCATTGATCCACCCATCTGACCATTCCATCTGTATCTTCCTGCAACGTAAGGCCTTCCTCTTCACTGCCAACTACCCGGCCAATCTTTGTATCAAACACAAACTTACGTAAGACACTCCCCACCCCTCGTCCATATTCACAGCTGCATTCTTTATGATAAGGTTTAAAATCAGAAAACATCAGCTTGTAGTCCAACAGGTTTATTTGGAGACACGAGCTTTCAAAACGCTGCTTCTTCATCAGGTGGTTGCACGCTTTGATGAAGCACTTCAAAAGCTAGTCCCACCGAATATACCTTTTGGAGTATAAACTGGTGTTATGCAATTTTTAGCTTTGTCCATCCCAATCCAACACCAACACGTCCGAATCACAAATATTAAGAGACACAGCACTTATCCCCGTGGTGCACCATTGGACACTAGCCTCCAATCACACAAACAGCCCTCTACCACCACCCTCTGTCTCCTAACACTTAGTTTAATTTGGTTGCAACTTGGCAAGTCACTAATAAGTCCTACCTGTTCCCTAGTTATTCTGTTCTGCTGGAGTCACTTGTATAATATCTGGTGATTCTCCCGAATCTTTCCTACCAGTAGGTTTCCATGCCCCTGTATTAGTCACTCCCATCCAAATGATGAATTTCCTCCTTATTGCAGTCTTAACTGGCCTGTCCCAGATCCTGCCATTATTTGCCTTGAATGTGGAATAGACAGCGAGGGAAACGTTCTGTTAATTTCCAACTTGTCAAATGTTTTGTGAATTATCTAAATTTCACTGTGACCCACCTCTCATTCTTTGAAACTCTAGAGAACACAGGCCGAGATTCCTCATCAGACAATCTCACCATCTGAGGGATAAATCTGGATAATGCCCACTGCACTTCCTCTCAGGTCAGTATATTCTTTCTGTGATTCGGTCACCAAAACTGTGCACAATACTCCAGCTACAGTCCCACCAACATGCTGTGAAACTGTTTCAACATGTCTTTACATCAATGTTCTGGCTCCCTTAAAGGAAGGCGAACCAAACTTTAACTTTCCACTTACATATATTCCTCCAAACACCCTTCACATTCATTACATTTACGAACTCACTGAGATCTTATAGAAACCCTTCCGAAAATCCAGTATATGCCAATTCTACACTTTCCCCATTATCTATGCTATAAGAAACAACTTCAAGCAATTCTGAAGTTTACCAAGTATGATTTCTCTATCAGAAATACATGCCGATTCTCTCCATTGTTGCTGCTAATTTCTAAATAGGAAAAATGTCATCCTGTGTGATAGATTCCAACAGTTTCCCGACAAATGTCAAGTTACCTGGTCTACAGTTCTCCACACTATGTCTTTTTCCCTTTGTAGCTGTTTGGATCCCTTCCATTCATCTATAGTTTATCCACAATAGTTTCCAGTGTCTGCAGAATGTATAGGAAAATAAAACACAGTCATCGACAGTGCAATTAATACTACTATTGGTATTTATTTCTGGCATTTTCATATGAAGTACATCTGTTTCAGCAGACTTAGCAATGCTCAATCCAGCTACATGTTCAAGTACTACCTTGTTACTGATATGAATTGAGTTTGTCTTTAGCTCCAGGAGTCCGATACGATAACTTGGCATTACTGGGTGATTTTCTGAATCTTTCTCCATGAAGACAGATGCAATGTAACTGGTTATTTTGTTGGCCATTTCCCTGTTCTGCACAAGGACCTCTCCTCTCCTGATTACAATTTCCATATTTGACTTTGCTTTTATTTTGTTTCTTTTGAAATGTAGATCGCAGATTGATGTAGTCTTTGTGGTCCAGTTTGTTAGCAGGTACGTTCTCTTTTTGATTTCCTTTTCAGTTTCATGGACTTCCATTTTTGTATCGTTAATTTCTGAGAATTCTCAGGTTTTCACAATAGCTGGAATTCTTCTGAAGTCACTTCCTACGATTAATATATTTTCTAATTTGTTATGTTAACCATCACTGAGTCACTTTCTCACTCTTTGGTCTTTGCACCTGAAATAAATAGATGTATGTTTCAGACTTTGCAGTATTTCTAAAAACACCTGGTCCTGACCAGTTATATTCAGGAACACAGCAGGAGGATAGGGGGATAGAGAAAATATTGCGGGAGCACTGTTTGACTCTTTTCTATCATCACTGGCCAACGAGTGCCGTCCTGAACAACTGGAGTATAGCGAATACTGAGCCCGTATTCAAGAAATGCTACAAAGATAAACTTGGGAACTAAAGACCAGTAATCCTAAAATCTAGTGGGTAGGTTACTTTAGAAGATTTAGAGAGACTGGATGTACATTCATTTGAAAGGCAGGGTATGGTTCGGAGTAAGACTAAAATGGTGCTGGAAAAGCAGAGCATGTCAGGCAACATCCGAGGAGCAAAAAAATCGATGTTTCTGGCAAAAGCCCTTCATCAAATTCAGCACAGGAGTTTGTGCAAGAGAGATCGTGACTCACAATTTTGTTGGAGTTCTTTGATAAAGTGACCAGCAACGTTGAGGAGGTCTGGGTGGTATACGTAGCATAGGTTGATTCCAGTAAGGCCTTCAGTAAGTATCCACATGGTACTCTGGAACCTCTGGAAGGTTAGATCGCATGGAATTGAGGGGGAGCTGGCAAATTAGGTACAAAATTGCCTTGATGGTAGGAAGGAGAGATTAATACTGGAAACATGCTGGTCAGACTGGAGGCCTGTGAATAGTGGAATGCCTCAGGGGTTAATGCTGACACCATTACATATTCCATATATTACATGAGAATGTACAGGCATGATTTGTAAGTTTGAAGACGGCACTAAAACAAGCGGCATCACGGAGAGTGAAGAAGGTTATCAGAATTTTCAGAAATTTCAACAGTGCTTTGGTCAGCTGCAGAAGTGGGCTGAGAAATGGCAAATGGATATTAATATAGATCAGTGTAAGTTCTTGTATTTTATAAAGTCAAATAAAGTTTCGAGTTTCATGGTGAATGGTTGGGTCCTAAGGAGTGTAGTGGAACAGAGGAACCTTGGAATTCAGATGCATGATTCTCTGGAAGTTGATTCAGATGTAGACAGTGAAGAAAGCTTTTGGCAAACTGGCTTTAATCGGTTTATATCACTGAGTATCGAAATTAGAGAGTTATGATGCAGTTATACAGAATGCTAGTCAGGCCTTATTGGTAACGTTATGTTCAGTTTTGCTCACTTTGCTATAGAAAGGATGTTATTAAACTGGAAAGAGTGCAGAAACCATTTACAAGGATATTGCCAAGGTCTCAATGGTCCGAGTTACAGAAAGAGGTTCGACAGGCTAGGACTTTTTACTTTTGTATGCATGAGGCTGAGGGAGGATCATATTGAAGTTTATAAGATCATGTCAGGCATGGATAGAGTGAATGCACCCAGTCTTTTTTCCCAGGGTTGGGCAATCACAGATTAGAGAGCATCAGTTTAAGGTCAGAGGGGACAGAATTAAAGGGAACTTGAGGAACAACTTTTTAACACAGGGGCTGTTGCACATGGATTGAGAAGTGGTTGAGGCGGATACATTAACAATATTTAAAAAGCATTTGAACAAATACATGGATAGTAAAGGATTAGAAAGGTATGGGACAATGGCAGGGAAAGAGGTTTAGCGTGGATGGGCATTTTGGTTGCAATGGACCAGTTTGGGCTGAAGGGCATGTCTCCGTGCTGTCTGCCTCTGTGACTCGAACAACCATTGCTTGTCTCCCACTGAATGTTATATTGTACTTTCCCAATTTACTGAAGATATCTTGACACTCTAGCTTCCAGTCTTCCATGATGTTTGACTGGAATATTTAA